>NW_026704972.1:600000-900000 GCF_029867415.1 Vicia villosa | reverse complement strand
AAGTCTTATTTTTCTTTTGATTTGATTTTGTTTGTGTGAATGGAGAAGAAAGAATACATATGGGGAAGAAGATGAAATCACATGGAAAATAATCTACCAAAGACGTAGAAGAGGAAAACAAAAGAGAAGTGGAACTCAGTCAGAACCACTGAATCAACTGGATCCGCATCACTCCTTCACGCCTCAACCGCCGGCAATCCCTCCAACGGCACCGCAAAACGCAGCAGCCCAACAACCGTCATGCCGGTTGTAATAGTGTAACTCAGTTTTTCGAACTGACTCCTTACTCTTTTTTTTTGATTTCCACATACTAAAAAAATGTTTGGTTGCAGATTTTGTTTTGTGCAAGAGTCGCCACCGACTTTTATTTTATCCAATATTTAGAAAAGGCATAAAAGAACAGGAAAGACCTTTTGACAGATTTTGGGTTCGGGGGGTTGGTTATACAAAGGGAAGGTTTTAAGCACCCTTTGTATCCATAGTTATCCATGGGCTCTTAATTGCTTAGCTCACTTTTGTTTGAATGCTTATTGATTTGAAAATAGAAGAAGTGAAGATGGACACTAGGTCACATAGGTTTCTAAAGAGTTTCACCGGGAATAATGCCCTTCAAATACCAAATACCAGAAGAAAGTTTTTGAAAATGGATGAGAAGTTTTGAAAACAAGTTGTTTGAAAACGAAAGGTGTTTGAGCAAGCAATTAGGAGTTACCTACTCTAAATTTATAAGATCTTTCATTTTCTTAAATGATGGTATGATAAAAAAAAGTAACAAGAGGGGAAACCTTAGAGGTGCAAGTGTGCAAAGTGTTTTCTTTTTTTAATTTTATCTTGATTATTAAAGTTTTAGCTCACAGGTAAAAATATGGTCCAAGTGGACAAAAAGAAGATGGCGGAAACATAAACAATGCGTCCAAATGGACAAAGAGAAAATAGGGGAAACATAAATAATATGTCCAAATGGACAAAGAGAAAATAACAGAAATATAAATAATATGTCCAAATGGACAAAGAGAAAATAACATAAACATAAATAAAACGTCCAAATGGACAAAGAGAAAATAACATAAACATAAATAATACGTCCAAATGGAAAAAGAGAAAATAACATAAACATAAATAAAATGTCCAAATGGAAAAAGAGAAAATAACATAAACATAAATAAAACGTCCAAATGGACAAAGAGAAAATAACATAAACATAAATAATACGTCCAAATGGAGAAAGAGAAAATAACAGAAACATAAATAATACGTCCAAATGGAAAAAGAGAAAATAACATAAACATAAATATGATGAATGATAAAATAAAGCATAAACAAGAAATATAAAGAACAATATAATAAAATGCGGAAATTAAAGTCAATTGTTAGTACGTTAGCACGCGAATCATCTTGAAGCTAGTCAAGTATATCCACGATGTTAGTGAAGATCGATGGTGAATGAATGATGATCTCGGATTTAGAGTTAATGAGAATTTATCAGAAGCTTGATAGAATCATAGCGACTACACGATAAATTTCCAAAAGTCTTAAATCAACTGCATACAATCTCTGCCATATTTGATCTTTTATTCCGATTCGGGACAAAGAAAAAGATAAGAAATAATATCAAATAATATACAAAAATAAATATAAAACAAATTAAACCAAATTCATTTTCTTGGTGATTTTTTGGAATTGATTTTAAGTTAATTAACAAGCTAATTAAACAAATAATTATACAAATAATTAAACTTAACAAGAAAAATATTCTTTTTTATGTCAAAAATTAGATTATAAAAATATAAACCTAAATCTAAAAGGAACATATTTTTGGAGTTTTTTGATTGGTTAAAAAGAATTAAAAAACAATATTTATATAATTACTAATTAATTAAGCAAAATAAATAAATTATAAAAAAAATAAAGTATTTTTATGTTAAAAATTAGTTAAACATTTTATCAACTTAAAACTAAAATTAAATTTTTTTTTTTTAGAAATTAAAAATATGCATAAATATGGAGTTTTTAATTCATGAACTCCTAACACTACTACATGTTACAAACTACATTGTATTTACTCTATAATATCCCAAGAGTGGAATAGAGTGATTGGAATTGATGGAAAGTGACTATTTGAATGAGCATTGATTTTTACAAGTTTATTGAAACTTTTGGAAAATATAAAGTTCTTAAGCTATGGCTTTATGGTATTTGTTGTTGTTGTTCTTGTTGGTCCCCCCTTGATGATTTTTGTATCTCTTTGTGGCTCTCCCTTGAATGAAGAAAATGAAGCTCTATTTATAGGCCAAGCAAGTGGAAAAAACCATGATTGATTTTGTGGAAAAAGAATGGAATATTCTTTTATGCTAGGTTAAAAGCTTAACCATGGTTTAATCACTCAAGTATTATTCTCTTCAATCTTGCAATCTTATCTTTAAGCATCTCGAATGATCATTGCTTGCATCACATGAGCATCTTGGATAATACCTTGAATTATCTCACTTTAATTAAACTTTAAATGAATAAAATTTAATTAAAAATGGAATAAAAATGTCATGAATCATGGATATGTTGTGAATGCCCTTGAACATATGAGAACCAAGATTGAATCACAAAAGAATTGCCCTTTTTGAAAAAGAATCAAATTTTGGTCATTACTTGTTCCATGCATTCTTCCAAAAAAGGTCAACTTCATCAATGCATATCTCCCTCAATTTTGATCCTATGAAAGTGTTCTTTAACTTTTTGGAAAGCCCAAGATGTCCTCTACAAGCCACTCTGGAAGCTTTTTTTGCATTTGGAGAAGTTATCTTGATGATATGGGCTTTGACAAAAAACTGCTTTTTGTTGACTTTCAAAATGACCTGTAATGTTTTGACTTATATCTCTTATGCGGAAGCATTTCTTGACCTTGGACCCAACATCAAAGTTGTAGAGAATTGAATTTCCTTAAGAATGATCTTTGGTTGGAATTTTTCGGATGAATCAGGAGAGAGTTATGGCTGGTCAAAGTTCAGTTGACTTTTAGGTCAAAAACCCTAATTTTGCAAATTTTGAGTCTTGTTGATTTCTGAACTTTTCTTGATGAATTATGATCAATACTTGATCAAATGATAAATATTAATTCAAATGATTGATGTTGACCAAAAATCTTGATTTTTGACTACAATTGACTTTTTTTCAAATGAACTGCAGTTTTGCGATCTTTCAATGAATCAAGGTCTTCTCCTCCGTTGAATGACATGAATGGTCTATAATGTTGATTTGAAGGCTTTTGAATCATATTTTGAGTCTTGGAATCATCTCCTGATTAAAAGTCAATCCTCTGGTGAAATTAGGTCAAAACCCAAATTTGGCGCTTCGGGCGATCTGGAGAGCTGTCTGCCTTAAACTGAGCCATCCTTGGACTTGAATATTGATTGAAGGAACCTTTGAATCTTGAGAGAATGTTGAACCTCTTGTGGGCCTCAAAACCCTAATTTCTTCCACTTTCTCTTGATCATTATCCTGTTTTTGACACACAAGCAACAAACTTTTTTTTCTTTTTATTTTTTGTTAGTAAATAAAATATGCATGATGATAAATGATAATGATAATGCACTACAAAAAACGCGCTTATCTGCGGCAGTTATTTTGAGGGGGTGTTTCAAAACCCCTCCAAAATAGAATAAAAATTGATATTTTCCAATTTTTACTCTTGTATACTTTTTTTAATTAAGATTTATTAAATTAAATATTTTAACGCAATATATTTATTTACAAAGATTTAACTTATTTTAATTATTAATTATAATAATATTATTATAATAATATATATAATATAATTATAAATTATAAATAATATTAATTACATAACATTTGTAGATATATGTATGAAATTAAAAAAAAAAAGAGTCAAAAAAACCCTTCAGTTCCATCGCTTCTCACAATAAACGATCTGCTTCTCAGAACTTGCTTCACACAAGACGGCCATCGATTCTGCTCACCACCGTCGACATTCCACCCTTGTCTGCTACTAACAACAATCGTCGATTACTTTCCGGTCGTCTTCCTCATTAAGGTAAGCTTATCTTTTTTTTTTTTATCTTTTCTCTGTTATATTTAGGATTTCTTTCGATCTTTAAAATCTTGTTTGCAAAACCCTCATACAAATCTGGTCTTCTCTCTCCCCTATTTCAATTAAAGCATTACAGAATAGTAAGAGGGTTCAATTTTAATGAGAAATAGATTAGAGGTTTGATTTAGGAATTTAGGGTTTATGGTGACATATGAGGTGATTCTAACTAAAACTTAGTTTACCTAGTAGTATAGGATTCAGAACAAACGTTTCTTCTTAGTTTTCATCATTGATACGAATAATACAATCGATTTTCCATCTTTGTCTCAACATTCATTTTCCAAGGTTCATCTTCATGTTTATTTTTCTTTTGTTGTTGTTTTGGTTTTTTTACTTGAATTTCACATAAATGATTTTGGTTGTTTTGGTTTTGATTTTTTTTTTTACTTGAATTTCACATAAATGTGTTTCTGTTTTTCTTTTTTAGATTATTTTTAAGAAATACTAGTAAGAGACCCGTGCTGCCGCACGGATATTCGAATATTTGATGTAGTTTATTTTGAATAATATGCGTAAATGTTACTTTGAGCAATTTTATTAATGATTATGTAAATTATTTATACATGGAAAAAAATCAATTTCATTAATGTTTATTAATGATTATATAAATTAATATAAGGATTGTATTGATACTGACCCGTGAAATAAATAAATTATTAATTTTATTTAAATTTAAGCTTAAATACACTTTTGTGTAAATGATAAATTATTTGTTAGATTGAAGCACTAAATTACATTGTTCGTTAAAAATTAAATGATGGCAAGCAATGCAAGCAATGCATGCGAGTAGGACCATGTTATGTTTCACTTCATTGCTTGAATTTTATTTTTAAGTATTTCTTGTTAGTAATTTTAGTTCTGCTTTAGTGTCCACATGGACTGTTTATTTGACATTGGATATCGAGAATCTTGATTTTGACTTCATTGTGGTAAGTGGTTTTAACTTTTTTGTTTAGTGAATCAGATTATTGGAATGGATACATTGGATAAAATAAAATGGTTAGAGTAAATTATTTAGCTTACTTTTAAAAGCTTATAATTAATTTTATCATACTTCCAAGAGTTCGTGATAAGAAATCATCAAACATGTGCAATAATAACTCTAGTACAGGTTATTCATTACATATATTTCTGAAGTAACTAAAACATTAGATGAGCAGGGTGACAGAATACCCGTGCGTCCGCACAGGTAAATTTATTAATATTTTAGAATTTTCGATGGATAAGTTCATTAATATCTTAAAATATTCGATAAATATGTAGTAAATCACCAACATAATAAATTTAGTGTCTATTTACAAATATTACTAATAACAATAAATATGTATAATATTTTATTGATTAAAATAAAAAAGGTATTGAGGTGATAGTGTCCCGTGAATATTATATATTTATATTAATTATAAGTATTTATAATATTTTGTTGATTAAAATAATAAAAATATTATGGTGACTGTGTCCCGTGAAAAATAATAGTAAGTTTCCGTGAAATATAATAGTAAGTTGGGAGATTCTATATAGTTAGTAAGAAAATTAAGTTTTCAATTTGTATTCATATATAAATATTGGTTAGGATATAAGCCTAAATGACATAGACTTTGAAATAATTAGAAATACAAAGTTATAGAAATAAAAGATATAGCCAATAAATTTCCACTTTTTAACTGCAAACCGTTATAAATCATGATTTTGAAGTGGTTAGCTATGTGGAGATAGCGACAACATGAACTTTTGAGGTTTGCTGCTTGAAAAGGTTTGAAGAGGCTTGGAAATTAAATTCAACAGTAATATGATTAATATAAAGTTGATCAACATAAACATATTTTTATTAAACTAAAAAAAAAGTTTTTTAGAATTCAATTTTTAAAAACTTACTCTTACACAAATTAATAGGTGTAGAAATTTACGTGTTTGGGTATTAAGGATTTAATGTATTAACATTTGTCATAAATATTCATCAATAACTTTAAAAACACATAATTTTAGTTTTAAAATAAATTAACTAATAATTAAAATGTATTTATTTATATTTATTCATACATAAAAATGGTCTCTTGTAGAGTATTATTTTATAAGAATTGTGTGGTCCAATGAAATTCTTTTATGTTCAAATAATAAGCTATAGAAAACTTCACTAAAAACATAAAATGGCCGACTAAATAAAACTGTGTAGAAAAAAAATACTAAAATATAAGCTATAGAAACTTTAACAAAAATATAGGATCCAATAACTGTAAACACCTTAGCAACAGCTTTTGCAGGATGTTCTCCTCCTAATCTTATATAATAAAATAATCTTTAAGATTTTATGATATACATGATTGAGCTATAGTCATTCATGTGTATTTGCAAATATTCTTTAAGTATATCATTGTCCATCACTAAATTAACCCCTGCTAGCACCCTTTTGTTAGGGATGAGAATGCAGTTCCGATAATACTCTTTTACTTGCAGAAGGCTCTAAGTTTCTCTTGTTACCATCCAAGATTGACTTCCACCTATAATTAGGATTTTAATAATAAATGATTAGTATAGTGACTCACAATTAAACCACTAATTCAGATGCAAGTATAGTAAAATCATGTATGAAATACAGAAAAACAATAATAGAAAAGCAGTTATGATTCTACTAAAATGGACAAAGTGAAGTGTATATTTTTAAAACTTGGAGACTATTTTGAAAACTTGGAGAGGCTTCTGACAAAGCTCAATCTTCTACTAATCCCTTTCACAGCAGTTGTCACTACTTAGCCTTGCTCCAACCCAGCCTAAGTCTCGGCATTCTCACCTCTCAACGCAAAATCCAGCTTCAATGTTGCCTAAGCCGGAGCGAACATACTCCACTTCAAATACCAAGACAGTATCCAACAGCTGCAACATTATGGTCTAGTGATGCGAAACCAAAACCAGTTCAGAATTATAAGTTTATGCGAAACCGTAATAATGTCGAAACGGAAAAAACATCATAAAACTCCAAATCTCTAAGAACAAACATGGTTACAGTTGAAAAAAAGAGCTAACTACTTACTCCATTCCAGATTATGGTTGCATTTGAAGATTATGGTTGCAAATTGATATGCTGAATGACTTAAAAGATTGGTCCTGTAAGCAAAAATTAGAGAAATATTTTATCAATTAAATTGGACTCATATGATTCAACATACATATTTTTTTCAGCAACCTTGTCAAAGGTAAAAAAGTGGACTCAAGTAAAAAAGGGCACTTCCACCTCTAGATTTTGAAATGAAGAACTGTGTTGTTATGCACAAACCTGGATCTCAGGTAACCCTAGAGCTTTCCAAGTTGTTGTAGCTGCCAAATAACTTCCACCTCTACCTAGGGTTGTCACTGCAAATTATTTTTAAGCCTTCTGAAGAAAAAGAAATGCTATTTATTTTCATCAGCAGCAGTTCATCAACAAAAAATGTTAAGAACTTCGAACATTCATTTCTCCATGTTCAAGATTCAAAGGAAAAGATCCAATATACAAAATCAAAATAAAAATGTTGAAGCTTCAAAGGAAAAAGTTCAATATACGACATGTGCAAGATGGTGTTTTTAAACAGGGTAAAGAAACAACTTCAGAATAGAAAATGAACGTGGAGGTTAAACTTCAAACATAAAATAGAAGCTGTAAATCGATGAAAACTATAAGTAAAAAAGTTGTGTGATAACCAATGAACCAACTCACCAATGTGTTTCTCCTGCTGGCAGAATTTAAACGAATGGCTTCCATCTGAAATATCAATTTCAAAATCAGTATTTATCGGATAGTTGCAATACCAAAACTGTAGATTGAAAACAATTGAAAGGTACAGCCAAAACTCCTAATTTATCATACCCTTCAGTCAGTTATGATTGGCTGCCTCAGCCTGTTTTGCTCCAATGGAGAAGAACTCAATGATCACTTCCAGTGGCATGCCTTTGATTTATGGAACTTTCAAGAATTTGGTGTTCTTAAAAAAGAGCTCGAATTTGTTAGGAAACACCGAAAGCAGTGTCGTAGTATGCGTGTCTCAGTACCTGTGCTAGTGATATCTTTGGTTAGTTTTCTAACATTTATATTGAGGCTATTTTTTGGGACTGATATTGCATATGCATTATTGTAATGTATTCCATGGATGACCTAAGCATAAAATCAAGTTATAATCTAGAAAGTTCATCGAATTATAAGATGAAAAATTTCAATACCACGACAATCAACAGAAAAGAGAACACATTTTAACTAAGATGCAGTTAATCTCTTACGAAAATCTCTATTCAGCAGCCTTTTTACAGAAAAAAATCATTTTTGCATCGGCTGATAAAGAAGGCTAAGTAGCTTTGTCAAATCTTAGACCTGCATTAAGTACAGTCCAAAATATAACCAAAACTTGACTATCAAACAAACTCAAAGATGGTATGTTAGTTACCTAGGATTATCATAAATCATAATGTATAGTATTTTTATAAAATCATAATGTAAGTATATGAGTTCATAGGTTAAGAAATATCATACATGTCCAAAATAGACAGGAAGGATCTATTCATTCTCGGTTATGAAGAGCGAAGGATCGATTCCTTCTAAGTGATGAAGGGGGAAGGATAGATCTAAGTCTAACTCAATTTTAATGATTCAATAAATCAATAGCAGAATTTCTCACATAGATTCCAAGAGAATCATGAACAAAGCTCATTTGAAGTCATTAGGTCAAGGTTGTGAGCAAAGCTCACTTTCATCACTATCTTGTTAACCCCATGAATCACGTCAGATTCACAATAATAACAGGTAAAGTTTGTTGAACAAAAGAAGAAAATGGAAGAATGAATAAAAGACACGTGAGTATTCAATATTTCATCTAAAGAAAATCATATGATTTATACCTTCTCATTGAGATTAAGTTCAGTCCAACAATGAAAAACATAATAAAGCTTGCCAAGAAACTCAAAATTGGTTGAAATACATACATGTCATTCCTTCAGTAGAGTTGAGCTTTTGAAAAATCATTGATTTATGATGGCTTTGTCTAGGAAGACACGTGCGATGAGTTTTTGCTTTTCACTTTTTCAAACAAAAAAACGCATAATCAAATCTTTCTCGTGAGACAAACAATAACCAGCAACAATAACCAAACCAATCGCTCAAATTTTCCTTTTAATTTTGAAATTAAAACTGAAACCATAACGAATCAAGAAAAAAAGCAAAGGATAGGGACATATGAGGTGATTCTAACTAAAACTTAGTTTAGTAAGAGGGTTCAATTAAAACCCTCATACAAATCTGGTCTTCTCTCTCCCCTATTTCAATTAAAGCATTACAGAATAGTAAGAGGGTTCAATTTTAATGAGAAATAGATTAGAGGTTTGATTTAGGAATTTAGGGTTTATGGTGACATATGAGGTGATTCTAACTAAAACTTAGTTTACCTAGTAGTATAGGATTCAGAACAAATGTTTCTTCTTAGTTTTCATCATTGATACGAATAATACAATCGATTTTCCATCTTTGTCTCAACATTCATTTTCCAAGGTTCATCTTCATGTTTATTTTTCTTTTGTTGTTGTTTTGGTTTTTTTACTTGAATTTCACATAAATGATTTTGGTTGTTTTGGTTTTGATTTTTTTTTTTACTTGAATTTCACATAAATGTGTTTCTGTTTTTCTTTTTTAGATTATTTTTAAGAAATATTTGTGAGCAACATTCAAGAGGTTAGTGTTCTCTCTCATATTTATCCTATTTGATTTTATTATTACATACTCATGCAAGTTTTGATCCAAATTTACTTATATACTTGTAATTTTATGTGTAGTACAAACAATGTTGAGATTGTGTGGTTGATCTATATGTCAAAGGTACTTTTTGGTTTTTTTTAATCTCTGTTAAATATAATTTGAGAGTCGGGATCCGGTTGTTAACACAGGTTGTCAAGCTTAACATACTTGCACTTTCAATATCTTGTTGAAGATTGCAAATTAACTATATTTGTTTTCTTGTGGTGGCAGGTGTCAGTCCAGTTGAGAGGCTTTTGGAATTGTATCATGGAAAGTGAGAGTAATCTATAGATCATATGTATTTGAAGAAATGCTTTACTAAGGTTCTTTTTCTTAGAGGTTAATTGTGTAAACAATCTTTCTTGGGTAGAATCATGTGTAAACCATCTCTTGGGATCTGCTTTTAGATATAAGGAGATAACGTGATGTAATTTTATGCCTTGTGAGGCAGACAATAGTGGGAGGTATTGTTGGATTTAATAAATTTTCATACTATTTCTTAAATGGATGGTTCTTGTGCAGGTTTATCACACAATTATCTCAATCGTTGACGAAATAAATTGAACATTTTCATTAATTTTTTTTTTAATAATTTGAAAGCTTTTGCGGGGGTTTTAAACCGCCCAAGTTTATATGGCAGGATACCAGCGGTCAACCAGAACCCCCGCAAATAAATTGTGGGAATCGTATAAGCAACAGTTTTCATAACTCCCGCAAAACAATTTGCGGGGGTCAAAACCCCCCGCAAAATGGCTTAAAAACCCCCGCAACTCTAGCGCATTTTTTGTAGTGATGATCATAACACTTAGAAAATGATGGGATCTCAGAGGTCAAAAATTGGGGTATAACAAATAGTAATTAGGATTTTTATTTCCGTATTTTATTTCTTCATAGTTTTTCATATTATGTAACTGCTAAGGATTGTAATAGTAATTAGGCTTTTATTTTCTGCATATTTTTATTAATTATTATGTAACTACCCCAAAGCCTTGTAATAACGTCGGATTTACTTTTCCGCACCTATAAACTGCTATAAACTGTTTAGATGTATGTTAATAGGACTGTATGGCAAGATAAAATCAAACTAGAATAACCCTAATTTTCAGGATTAAATAAATCAACCACTTTTGTGCACACACCCAACTTTAGGGTAATTCCTCTTATTGCTGCCTTTCGATTATAATAGTCAAGTCCCTTCGAGCGTAGGGATACCTTAGCACTTGCTGCCTTCAATTCAAATCATCATAGTCCCTCGGAATAAAGATCATAGTCCCTTCGAGTTGCCTACGATTAAAATGACCTCGTCCCTCGATGTCGCCTCGATAAATGATGATAGTCCCTTCGAATGCTAAGGTGTCCCTCGGAATAAAGATCATAGTCCCTTCGAGTTGCCTACGATTAAAATGATCTCGTCCCTCGATGTCGCCTCGATAAATGATGATAGCCCTTTCAAACGAAAGACTTAAAGAACAAGAAAAACAAACTTAGGATAGGTAGCTCTTAACTGCTTGCTCGCAATCAAATCAAAATTCAAATTACTTTTCACACCTCTTTTCAAAATAATTTTCAAAAGGCTACGCTTATTTACAAGCTACAGTCCTTATTCAAATCTTTTCAATTCACACACGACACTTTTCAAATATTTCAAACAAACAAGTGAGCTAAGCAATTAAGAGCCCATGGATAACCATGGATGCAAAAGGTACTTACACCTTCCCTTTGTATAACCTACCCCCCGAACTCAAAATCTTTAAAAAGGTCTTTCCTGTTCTTTTTGCCTTTTCAATTGGATAAAATAAAAGTCGGTGGCGACTCTTGCTATCCGCAACATTTTCAAAAGGTCAGTTCTCCCACTGTATTACAATAGTCTTAAGGGTGTGATACCTTTAAGAGATTGAGTATTGGTTCTTGAGATCAACCATAAATCTCTGTTATTGGTTTATTATGTCGACTCTTGAACCTGACATCTTACTAGTTCAAATATATGTCGATGACATCATATTCAGTGCTGCTAATGAATCTGTGTGCAATGAATTTTATGAAATAATGCAAAATGAATTTGAAATGTCTATGATGGGAGATATGAAATACTTTCTAGGAATTCATATATATCAAACTAAAGGAGGAGCATTTATAAATCAAGATATTGTAAAGAGCTACTTAAAAGAATTGATATGGAAAATTAAAAAGTATTAGAAACACCAATGTCAATATCATGCTCCTTAGACAAAGACAAAAATGGAAAACTGGTCAATGAAGGAAAATATCGAGGTTTGATCGGATCATTGTTATATCTAACTGCATCACGTCCTGATATAATTTTTTATGTATGTATGTGTGCATGTTTTGAAGCAAATCCTAAAGAATCACATCTCCGCAACGTCAAGCACATAACACGATATCTCAAAGGCACTCAACAAATGGGTCTATGGTACCCCAAAGGATCAAACTATGATTTAGTGGGGTATTTTGACTCCGACTTTGCTGGATGTAGATTAGATAGAAAATTACCAGTGGCACTTGTCACCTGGTCAAAAACTCATTAGTATCATGGCACAACAAGAAACAAGCAAGTGTAGAATTATCCACAGTTGAGGCTGAATATGTTGCTGCAGGAAGTTGTTGTGCTCAAATTATATGGATGAAACAATAACTAAAAGACTATGGTGTCAAAATTGGAGTTGTACCAGTAAATTATGATAACATAGGTGCCATAAACCTTCCCAAAAATCTCATACTTCACTCTCGTGCCAAACATATCAACATTAGGCACCACTTTATTAGAGATCACGTGGAAAAAGGAGAATGCATGCTTAATTTTATAGATTTATACAATCAACTTGCAAACATATTTACTAAACCTCTTCCTAAAGAAAACTTATTTTTTTTATAAGAATAGAACTAGAAATATTAAATCAATCATGCATAAGTGAATACATGTGAATTTATGTGCTTATTTACCTTTATGATTTTGGGAAAGGCAGATAAGTATACTCTCATGGGGAGGGTATATTTTTATCTAACTCTGGGGGAGCTAAATCACTCCAAATATATTATTTCCTTTACCACTTCCCCTGAGAGGTGTGTTGTCATCATCAAAAATGGGGAGAATATAAATCAATGTGCCTGCATGTAGTGAAAAATCAACATTTGGAGTTTTGATGATGACAACTCGTAATGATAGTCTGCTGCAAACACTAAATAAATCATCTTAGAAAGAATCAATACCAAAGTACTTTTACAATCAGACAATATTTAGTAAAAGCCTTGAAGTTTCCCTAATGCAAAGTGTGAAAGTTCGCCGAGTCATGTCAGTCAGTATGAATAAGCTGAGTATTGTAAGGATAAAGGTAGTAGCTTAAGAGTACTAACGAAACACACACACACACACACAAAAAAACCTTTTCTATCAAAATAAAACATTTAAAAAAGCGCTGTCTTTAGCAAATTTGACGTTAGGGACCAATAGTTTAGATGAAAAATTTTGAAGGGACGATTTCTTAAAGGAAAATTTTAGAGGGACTAAAAACGAAATCTGCAATATTTAGAGGGACCAAAAAGTTCATTAACCCTTTAAAAAATGCCTTGAAATTATGCTAGATAATTTAGGAGTTGTGGAAATGACTAGAGGGAAATTTTTGTATTATCTAATTGATTAAAACTTTGATCTAATCGATTAGATCTTCTCAAACTTATGCCCCAAGTGATTCAAACAGCGCCTTAAAAATATGTAACAACTCTATATCAAAACCGTCCTTTGTGGGCATCTCAGCGCTCATATTTAGAGTATCTAATCGATTAAGCTAATTGATTAGATAATCAATTTGGCCTATGGATCTTTTTCTTTTTGGGTGATCCCAACTATTATATAAAAAGAGGTTTCCCTCACTTGAAATCATGTCACTTTCCAACGATTTTCTATTTTCTTTGGAGTTTATTCTTTTTCTATCCTAAGTTTTCTATTTCAATGTTGGTTATCTAAGTGCTACTGAGAGAATCTCTATTTATGAGGAGAATATTTTAGTAAGTAGTCGTGCTGGTCGTTTATAGTCTTAAGAGTGCGATACCTTTAAGAGATTGAGTATTGGTTCTTGAGATCAACCATAACTCTTTGTTATTGGTTTATTAAGCTTTGCTAGACAAAGCTTTGTTTCGGTTAAAGAGATCATCCATAAATCTCTGATTGTATCGATAAAATAAGTTGGGGTAAAATCCATCTTTAGGTTGGGGATAAGCATGTTCAAAATCTCAAGATCATATTGTATTAAGGTTCGTGAGCATTACCTTTAAAAGCTCAAAAGTCTATAATGAAGAATCTTAAGAAGACCTCTTGGGGACAAGACTAGGCCAACATTTGGCCAAACTTGAATAACTCTCTAGTGCAATCTTTCTATCCTTATCCTTTTTATTTTCAGCAATTTACTTTCATGTACTTTACTTCCACATCGTTTATTCACTCATTAACTTATTAGCACTATCTTAATCAAAAAAGGTTAAAATTAATCACGTTTTAAATACCACAATTAACCCTTCTTATGCTTGAGGTAACTTGTTCATCACAATGTTATGACAACGAATTGCAAAATGTCATAACGCAAAGCTGCGGACCATGCAAGACCAAATTAAATAGCACCGTGAAATGTACGAATAACATTACAACACGAGTTCAATTTTCATACCTGATTTTGACATTTTGACGCGCAAATAACAAATATTTTCACAACATTATTACAAAACCATTAGAACATAAAAAATACAACATAGCTACCGCTAACATAAACGCACACAACTAAAATTTTGAGTCTAAACACACAAAAAACATATCGACAATAAGCATAAAAGAAAATTGTTTGAGCGTCGACGACTGTGTTGTTGGGTTTTGATTGAGCTCTACTAGTCTTAATTTCTATCTTCCAAATTAAGGTTTTCAAATTTACTTAAATGCCTAAAGTATCTTTGAGTTTTGTAGGTGATGGATTGGACTTTGTTACACACAAATAAAGACTAAAAAGTAACACCTAAATTTTAATAAGCCACTATTTTATTTTATCATTACCTTATTTATTTATTTCTTTTTTTATATTAATTAAACAAAAATGAAGCTAATAATTTTTTTATGAGATTTTAGAAATAAGCGGAATAAAAGTGACGATAATTTTGAAAAATAAACTAAAATCCGGACAAAATTGAGTGTTACAATGAGTGCAATCTAAATCTTGATTTTTTTTTTTTATTTAACTTATTTTCTCACAGTCAATGAGTTAAATTGTTAATTTTAAAATTTATTCGCTTAAACTATTAACATAATAAAAAGTAACGTCAAATTTTAGAGATCATTGTTCACCTTCCAACTTCAATTGATCATATGGTTAGATATCTTGATAAAGGCTAGTGTTGAATATTATGAGAAACATAGGATACTAAAGAGAAGCAACGAACTGCAATGAAATTATAAACATATTTTTATCCCTAAATTATTTTTTCACTTACCACTTTATCTATGAATTATTCCCTCCGTTCCAAAATATTTGCCATACTTAAAACTTTTACACAGATTAAAAAAATATAATAAATGAAAGATAGAGATTAACAATTTTACGGAACTATTTTGTTTGGTTATTGGTGTATTCAAATTATCATTAAAGCAAGGTGAGAGAAATAGTAAATTAGAAGTATTAATTAGATATAAAAAGTAAAATTGCATTTAAAATTAAAAACTACACTTATTTTAATTTTTTTTTTACAAATTCAACAATTATTTTGAGACCGAGGGAATATTAATTTTATTAAACTGTCCTAGAATATTATTTTCACTTTGTTCTTATTATGTAGAATTGCTCTTTGATAAAATATTGTTTGATATTATTTAAATCAGTCGCTCATAATTGTAGAGACGAGAATTTTGGAGCATTAGTGAGGTCTATTGACCTTTTAATTAAATTTGAAATCACGGTGGAATAGAAATGTATCATATAGTGACTTGTATCTAATAAGTGTTTGATTTTATCTTGTAACTTGAAACGAGAATTAAAAAATGTTCTCATTAAATTTGGTTGTTGGTTTTAATTTGGGTTAAATATGTTTTTCGTTCTCATAAATAACTCAATATTTAATTTTAATCTCTAATAAAAATTTCTTTAAAAAATGATCATCATAAAGTTTTTCATCCACACTTTTGATCCTGCCGTCTATCTTGTCTAACGAAAGCTGACGTCAGTGACGGAGCTAGAAAATTCCTGAAGCCTGGGCAAAAATTTAAAGAAGAAAAAAAATGTTACTAACAAACATGTTGCTAATTCTTCTAAAGGTCACATGATAAAGAAGAAGAAAATTACTTGCTCTAACATCAATGTTATGATGTACCCAACTTATGTTGTCTTTTGTCCACTCACAAGCTAGACTTCTTGTAAGTTGATTAACTGCACCTACGAACCATAAAAGCAAACAATCTTAATAATTCAATTAACTCATCAGCATCAATTTATCGAATATTGTAGTATAGATTATTTTTTGTTGCTTGAACAAAGATTGACTTTAGTGGGGAAAAACCAGTATCAGAAGAGATAAAAACAACACCACAAGCATCCTGCGAATGCTCTCAACTCGGCGGCGTATTCTTCCACTCATAATTTATAGTCGAAAGTGCAAGGTCTGCAATCAAAGACAAATTTTAATCACTAATTGATAGGGCTAAGAGTAAATACTTAAGGTCTATTTTTCAACAAAAAAACAAGTCGAATATTTCTAATTTCATGATGTTATTATAGACTGAATTTTGCAGATGAATGATTCAAAAAACATAAAACATAGGCATAACTTTGAGAGAGAAAAACTTACAATTTTCATTTGATGTTTTTTTACCACAACAACAAAGAAATAATAGAAAAGGAAGAGTAGGAACACTAGAGTTCTTTCACCCATGATCAACCTAAAAGAATGACACAAAACTTGGCTACTCATAACAAAACTTTACAATGCTGAACAGAAAGATTACAATTCCCTTTTAAATCCATTCCATCACTTCATTACATCAAAGAAAAAACAAGTACACATAATCAAAAGATCTTTTATTTATCCAATTGATGAGAATCACAACTAGAAAATAATGATGTTGATTCCAACATTTGAACAATAATATAAAATAAGGAATCAATTGGATTATATGTAAAGTCAACAATCACATTAATATAAAAGTTATGCAAATTTTAATATGAGTTGAAATGACTTTGCCATGGGAGGCTAATGGGATTATATTATATGGAAAAATGGAAATTTATGCCAGGTATGAAGGGTTTTTTAAATCATGACAATAAATAGTTAATGGTGCATCACTACATGGAACTTGGTTACTTGAGTTTATCAAGTTTTGAATGTTTCTGTGTTAACATAACTAGCTTACACCTGCAGCAGCAAAACCTATATTGACTATAAAAATAAAATAACTTACAAGGATGTTGAGTTTCCCAGGAAAGACAGAGGAAACATCCTCCATGAGAATCTCCCTCTCTTGTGGAACAGACACATCACAAATTGAGCCAGTAACATGAAAACTCAAACGACTCCATTCCTTCGGACACTTATTGAGATCATTTACCGAACACTTAGTGTGCAAGTTGCAAAACGATGGTAACGACGACAATTTGATACCAATTCATAAACCACAACCTGCAATAACAACAATCATCTACAAGAATAATAATTCAACATCATTAAGTGAAAGAATTAAAGCGAAAAGAGGCGAGAAATTGGTTAAAGCATTCTATCGAACACCTTGCGGGAAAGACTAAAAGCTGTATTTTTCTGCATTTTTAACAGGTAAACATTCATCTATTTAGCTTCATAATGTTGTATGCTAGTATTTAGAATCAATATCGAAATCGAAAAACCAGAACTAACTCGAAATTGTATCGAAAAATAAACTCGGAACTATAAAAACATAACCGTAAAAAGCAGTTTACCCTAAAAAAGAAGGCAAAGTCCAAACAGCAAAGAAATAGATAGAAGATTCAGGTTCTGAAGTCGCAAATTTAGGTTTCGAAATCGTAAAAATTTGGGCCAGAGCCTGGGCATGTGCCCAGCCTGACCGGGCCTTAAAACCGCCCCTGGCTGACGTGGTACGTCATGTTCCACCACACGTCATTTAAAGTTTTGACTATAAAAAAATGATTTAGATTGCGGGGGTTTCAAACCTCCCTTAAATGCTTTAGATTTTTTTAACTCTTCTTCTCCTTCACCATATTGCTCAAACCCAAGTTCTTTCGTCTTCTTCTAGCTCCTAATGATTTTTCAGACAACCTTAAACTTTCATTTGCATCATCACTATAAATTCTGAATCAAACACTCTTTCCTCTTAAGCCAGACTTATAGGACCTGAAACTTCCCTCTTTTTAGGATGCACTCAACTTGTTCGACGAAATGCCTCAATGGAATGTATATATAAGAAACCGACCTTGACGATTCGAATATAGGCGTTTGAGTTATGTTACCTTAGATCAAAATGAAAATAATAGAACAATTTAAGGTTGAGTTAAGAAGAAAGATAATAATGTTCCTACTTTAAACTATGAATATGATGGAACTTGAATAAAACCTGAAAAATGAAGTATAATAGTTGTAATTAGGTAAAACTACGGTATTTTAAAACAGTAACATTATAATTTCATATGGTGTTTTGATCTTATAAATAGTGTTTAATTTAATTTTTATAGTATTTTGTGCAATATTCATATAATATTGATGGTTAAATTAGTTTTTATAATAGTGGATAAACTCCCAATATGATTAGTATCTTTTTATAATGGTATACAATTAGTATTCAATCAGTGTTTATATTATTTTGTATAATTGCCATTTAATATAGACAATATTAATAGCTCTTTTTTAAGTTTTAATATTGCTTGATCATATCACTATAACAAGACATTTGTAAAGACCGTTAAATTTCATCATTTTAGAATATCAGTAAAAAAGGTCTATACAAATACAATAATAGTTCTGCATTATTCACACTATTGCACACTTAAATCATTCATACACTCCAATCACGGGATAATTAACCTTCCAAACCTGTTATTGAATCCATCAATTATCTAAATTAACCCAGCACCATAGTCTAGTAGTTAGTGGTGGTGGATCGTGTTTCCTATGTCTTGATTGCAGAGCTTCATAAACACAAGAAGAAAAGGGAGGAGAATAAGAGAAAAAACACATTTTGACATCATGGATGAACCAAGTATCAGATAACAAATTCATTAACCTCTCTAAATTTGAAGGGATTCTACGATAAACTCTACCACTTAAGGTTTGTTGCAAGCCAAGAATGTCCTTCTCTTCTTGACAAAATTTTATAACCTTTTACTACACATCTTGTCCATTTCAGAATTTTATTTATTTGTTTGAGTTTGTCGTTCACAGTAAGTTCTTAAACGATATGTAATGCATTAAATTTGTGTATTTTCAACTTTGCATCCCAGAGGATTGTAGCCTTTCTGGTTAAGACATTTCTTCGAACAAGTTGAGTGCGTCTTCAATTGCAGGCTCCCATGGAGAAATTACTCCTCAAGCTTTTTTCGTTTCAGGAGCAGAAAACTGAGACCCATTTAAATATGATAATGACAACCACTTAGTTAAAGGTAAAGAAGGGGAACATATGATTCATGACTTTTGTAGGTAAAGAAAAATTAGAATGTAACAATGGTGGAAAAAAAATCCTTAAATTTAATTAGGGAGGTTTCAAACCCCCATAATCTAACATGTTTTATTTATAGTTTGACTTTGAGTGACGTGACCATCAATGTGGCATGTCTCGTCACTTTCCGTTAGACCAAATAGACGGTAAGAATCAAAATTGTTAATGGAAAATTTTAGGAGGACCATTCTTTAAAGAAATTATTTTGAAGAACTAAAACTGCATGTTACAATATTTATGAGGACCTCAAACATATTTAACCCTTTTAATTTTATTGCCCAATTTTATTTTTACATGAATGTGTCCGACATAAGTCTATTTATTTTTAACTTTTTGCAATCAAATAACTAAAACTTACATTAAAGATAGTCTTATTTTCATTATTTAATTTCACAAATATACCAATTTTGCACACATGCTTAAGAGGTTAAATAACCTGCACAAGGATGACATTTAAAAACTATTAGGAATGATGGGAACCAACACTACTATTTTACTCACAACACACCTTTTCACTTGAGATATATTTAGAACACTTATATTATAAATTAAAAATTATGATTATTATATTTAATAATTTAAATATTATTTCTTTAGTGATAGAGACTATAAAATTGAATCAAATGGATAAAAAGTTTTAACAAATTCATAAAAACCTACATCAATTATTTAAAATGTTGTTACCATGTCCTATTTTAGTTGCTTAAAATAGTATAATATTACTAACACTATATTGGGAGAGTCGGTAACATGGCTCTCCAGCATGAACTAATATCGACTTCAAATCTTTGAGTCACAAATTTAGGAGGTAGTTCAAAGATGTAGTATAACATCACGTCTAAACATAGGCTTTTTGTTGCCGACTCTAGAATTAGTGTCATAATAGGTCTAAAGTGTCTAAGTTGTGACACTTTAAAACCCAAAACACTTTTTAAATATTTACTAATAATGTAGTACTCACTTTTTAATAAAAATGGTAACTTTTCAATTTTTTTGAAACACTTTCATGTAAGGCTTAAGAAGCCTTTAACACATCACTTACCTAACTTATTTCATCAAAAACGTATAAATTAGTATGCATATAAAATTTAAAGTAAAAAAATTAAGTAGAAAATAAAAAAGATAAGAGAATAGAAAACGACATCAGAAAATTATTGAGGTTAGGTATAATGAAGTGATCCTACTCATCTTATCAAGAATTGATCTTGAGAGAATCTACTATTTCTTGAGTGGTTTTAGAAAGTTAAACCCAAGAATCCCCTTATACAAGGAAATAAAGTTCCAGTCTAGCTTCCAACTAGACAATGAACTGAGACTTGAAGCGGTTAGTCTCTATTTTGTTCGGGAACCATAAATAAGAGGAGGAACAACAATGATGGAGGATTGCATCGCCCAATGCGGTAGAGTGGGAGGACCTGCAAGTTTAACACTCCAACGTTCAAGTTTGCACGTGAGGAAAAAAAGTGAAATGAAATTGAGTTTGAAACCTGTTACCTTAATTTGGCACCTTTTCTCTATATATAGAGAGGGGAATTACAAACTAGCTATTTGTTAGCCGTGAAATTTGAAGAATCGTTGGATCCGCTTACACATGAGATCTCTTGTGATCATTAGGATGATAATTTTTGTGTATTGAGAAGATTCTCGAAGGAATGGAACCCCTTCCTAGTGGTTGGTCGGGGTTGACGTGGTGGGTTCTGAAAATTTTCCCCAAGCCCTTGCCGATGTATAGGTAGGCGGGGGCTTGTTGCTGCATCATCGAATACTGACCACCTCTTGATCACTTTAAGACAGATGAAGGAGAATCATTTTAGTTTCTTTAGGGAATCGTGCAGTTAATGCACCATACTTTAACGTCTCTTTGGAGGTATCATCATTTGGGCTCTTGGGAACCGAAAATCTTAAGTGTTGCGTGTGAGTGATTAGACGTGTTTGATGAAGTCTCTTTGCATGCTACAATATAGTTCTTTTAGAAGGATAAATGTCATTTTCTTCTGAGTCACTCTTTTCAAGTCTAGTAGTTACATTTTTATTTAGCGTTTCATTTTCCTTTAACTATAAAGTTAGTTCAATATGGACAAGAAATCATAAAAATGTGTTTACAAGTCCCAAAATGATACTCCATCTTCTTCGATGGACCATGTATAATCTTCCATTGTTTATGATTTTGCTAAAACAGATGGTCTCGACGACAATTTTACGGAATTTGGTTTGTCTTCTGACTGAAGAGTCTTGAGTCTTTAAGAGGACAAAATAATACGTGAAAAGTATGGCTCTTCCACCATTCCTTTATACGAATGCGTTTTTTCCATGATTCATCCCCCCTTCACTGTCTTTGAGGTAGAGGTTATGAAACATATGGCCATGGATCCTTCGCAACTCTATCCTACATGATGGGAATACCTAAAAGTATACCATTATTTTAATGGAGTGCCTTATGTGGTCCTTTTCTTTCATATTTTTAGATGCCACTGTGACCTGACTACTCGGATGAGGGGTAGAGGATTAATCTACTTGGAGTCGATTATTCATCACTTTGGACCTCTTTCGAACCTACATCCTTTTGAGGATATGTTGTTTTTGGTAACCCCCGTCATCCCTAAAGCTCATTTTTCATTTTAGTACATCGTCGGCGGAATGGATGGCAGATGTGCTGATCTATTCTCCAAGTATTGGATCGTATTAGATCATATTCAAATATTATAAAGACTTCATAATATTACACTTAATATAAATCAACACTTTACGTACCATCACATATCTCATTAGTGTTACCTTTGAAAATTTCAATTTCAAAAACTAATAAAAGATATTTTGTTGCCTAAAACCAACTAAAACATCAATCTTCATATTTTCACAAAGCATTAAATATTGACTTTTCAACTCAAAATTATAAAGAAAACATCATAACATCTTGATTTCTTATTACAAAATAACAAAATAATTGAAAGGTTAACATGATGATTTCTTATGGGTAGAAGATGAATGAAATCTTTGAATGTTGAGAAAATATTGAGATTTATGATCGCATGATATGACTATATTGTATTCAACAATTACATGATTGGAGCTAATGAATGAATATTTGATTTTGATGAATCTTTTATAAAATTTATCAAACTTGGTGATGATTCCAAGATCCCAGTCGTGGGAAGAGGAAATTTATAGTTTTATAGAAGATGAAGAACTCAGGTCATTTATTACCTATCATGCATGAGAAAAAAATATTTTGGGCATATGAAAACTACTAAAAAATAAGTTGGGCATTAAGTTCCACTCTAATACTTGCAAGGCGTTTCATGAAGATAAAAGTTTGATCATGTCCACACAAGTTTCCTCAAATAAGATGTTTGTAATTTTTTCACATGTGATGATAACCAAAGAAGACAATAACTATTTTTCTGCATATGTGGTCATTTGACTTTCAAAAGGCTCAAAACTTTAGTAAAGAAAGACACGGTGAATGGTTTTCGTTTAAGTTCAAGGAGAACAAACAATGAAAGCAACAATGAAACCATTGATTCAAATGATTAAGATACTAACATTGATGACAATAAGCTACCTCCAAGATAAATAATACAACCTATATACGTTAACGACTATGTCACGGGTCAAGAAGTTTCTGAAGGTAGTAAATTACACATTTTAACCTTTTTTTAGCACATGTGGTGATCCAAGTACACGTGAAGAAGCTACTTAGCTTGCAGTTTTGAAGAATTCTATGAATCAATAGATAAAATCAATGGAAAAGAACAACACATGATAACTAACACATTTTCCACCAAGATGCAATAAAATTGATTAAAAATGGATATTCAAAATAGATTACAATGAAAATGGATAAATTGAAAAGCATAAGGCAAAATTAGTATAAAAAAAGCTTATTCTCTTCAGCATGAAATAAACTATATTGGTGTTTTTTCTCTAGCTTCTAGATAGAACACAATCAAAACATTATTGGTTTTAGTATCATGCAAGAACCATAATGCATACAGGCTTGATGTAAAGAATGCCTTCCTTAATGGAAAATTGATTGAATATATTTGAGTAGAATAACGACTTGAAAATCAGAAGAAGAAATGAAAAGTGTACAAGCTGAAAAAGGAATTGCATGGACTGAAACAAGAAGAAAAAGCTTGGTATAATACAATTGAGTCATACTTCCATAAATAATTAAATAAATGTTCTCATGAACATACATTGTTTGTAAAATAAGAAGACATATGTAAGTTCTTATAGTTAACCTTTATGTTGATGATCTAATCTACACTGGAAATGATGAACGAATATTTGAGATATTCAAGAGCTCAATGCAAAGAAAACTTTCCATGATTTATTTAGGAAATATGAGGTACTTTCTTGGATTAAAAGTCATACAACTTGACTATGAGATATTCATCAATTAGAAAAAATATTTTAAGGAGATTTTCTTAGTATCAACATAGAGCAGTGTAACATAGTTTGTCGCCCCATAGCTCATAAAAGTAAACTAACTAGAAATGAAGGAGAAATAATTATTGATACAACGAAGTATAGAAAAATGATGGAATTTTATTAGGCTTAATCTTACCTTATCAATTTGTCTAACTACAAGATACATAGAAGACCAGTTGAGATTCACATAGCTACAGTCAAAAGGGTAATGATATAACTCAAAGGAACATTGAGCCTTTGGTTATCATACAAAAGGAACACATAAGTAAATTTGCAAGGATTGTCAGATTCATGCTATGAAAGAGATATTGATGATAGGAATAACACTTCTTAATTTTTTTTCATGTTTAGATTAAAATTTGTATCTCAATAATCTAAAAAGTATGTTATAATCACTCTTTACACCACATAAGCTGAATATGTTACAATAACTTCATATGCTTACCATGACATTTGTCTTGGAAGAATCCTTGATCGACTTGGTCTAGAAGTTAAACACATTATAAATAAAATCATAGTAATATTAATAAGGGTTATTTGACTTTTGCCCCCTACCATATAGGCGTGTTTTGGTTTACCCCCCCTTTAAAAAAAAAATTTGACGCTGACCATAAAAATAAAAGATTCCATCATTAAAGCCCCTGTTCCATTTTTTTGACCAAGATTCTCAGAATCTTGCCTACGTAGTGTTCTGACTGTGTATTTGTTGTACACATGACATTATTTTTATTTTTATTTTTTTAAACTTCCACGTCGAATTTCGTTTTTTTTTAAAATTTTTTTTAACTTGGCACTTGTCAGTTAAAATGGGATACTCCCACCAAGTGAGCTACATGTTTTGGGTTAATGTTTTTTTAACTTGGTACTTGTAGGTTAAAATGGGATACTCCCACCAAGTGAGCTATATTAATAATTAGTTACAATATGATTATACAGTATATATTATACATAGTTATAATTAGTTACATAGTTACAATATAATTGGTTACAATATATACTATACATATTTACATATAACTAGTTACAATATAATTATTTAAATAAGTTTATAATAAAAAATTAATTTAATAACGTTAATATATAATTAAAAAAATAACGTTAATATATTAATTGCACTTTTATATAATTAAAAAACTATCGTTAATATATAAAATTAATATTAAATGAAAAAAATTATTAACTATAAGTATTACTTCATATTCAAATAAATTTTAAAAATAAATAATTTATGAAGTAGCAGTAAACAAATAAGTATATTATAAAATAGCAGTAAACAAATAAATAATTTATGAAATAATGTATATATAAAAATAACAGTAAACAAATAAAATATTATAAGATAGTTTATGAAATATAGAATGCATTATATAGTTTATACTTATAGTTCAAATAATAAATAGCAAAAGTTGTTTGTTCTAGTAGTAGCGCCTCTCCTCTTTAATGTAGAGGACATGGGTTCAAGTCCCATTATTTGCAAAATTTTATAATTTTATTGAAAATAAATAGTGTGATATAATATAAATAATTAAAATTACAATGACTAACTTTTATCCGTCTGTGCACATTGATATTCACTTTATTGAAAAATGATTTTCTTAAATATAGGGATCTTTTGAGTTTTTTCTTTATCATTTTGTATAAAACTATTGTTAAATAAGTAGGTTAAATTATCATTTCACTTGGAGATAAACTTGTAAAATTATATTTTAAACAAATTTTTTTATTCTAGTTATTCTAGAAGATTATGTTAGGAAATAATTACTGCATGTTTGATTCCAATTCTAAATGGGATAAAAGCATTTTTACAAAAAACATTAAAAAAACGAAATTCCACGTGGAAATTAAAAAATAAAAAATGCCACGTGTGCAACAAATACACAGTCAGCACGCCACGTAGGCAAGATTCTAAGAATCTTGGCCAAAAAAATGGGACAGGGGCTTTAAGGTCTGCGCTATTTTTTTTTTAAGGGGGGTAAACCAAAACACGCCTATATGACAGCGGGGCAAAAGTCATTTAACCCTATTAATAATCATGAGAAAATGATATTATCAAGTATTTCGGCTAGAAGAGTTATTGTATCGTCGTACAAGTTGCAAATGTTTTAGTACATGTTATAAATTTGGTTGAGAAACAAAGAGAGGTACAACATGATTATAAATGTCCTAATACATGTATTCTTGGTTTGTAGAATGATACAATGACAAAGAAAGATTATATTTAAGATCATTGTTGTAAAAGTGATAAAGTTCAATTCACATCAAGAAATTTGATGTGTGAGGATAAAGAACAATAACAACCAAAATAAGTGGCCTCCAACAATAATAACCAATAAATAATGAATTTAGCAAAATAAGATAAAATAAGGCGAGAAACACGAAATGTTTGTTTATTCAGTTCGATCAAAAGATCTATGTCTGAGGGAGAGAGCAACTCTTCAATTTACTATACTCTAAAAGTTTACTCCAAAATTTTTTACAAGAGATTACAAATGAGTTACAAAAAATAGCATTATGAGTTCCCAAGAACAAACCTTATTTTCTTCGCAAGTGTTTCTCAATATCTCCAAATCTCAGTATAGTAATCACATAAACTCAAGGATTTTAGAAGTATTTCTCAATCCCCTTAGATAACTCCAAAGCTTTGCTAAAACACTAAACTCTTATTTCTCGCTTTAGCTCTAAAGTTCTAAAATTGTCACTTTTACAATAACAGAAGAGATACATATTTATAATCGCTAAAATCCAACATATCCATAACAAATTTCAAAACATATCTCATTAGTTGTTAGAATAAAAGATATTATTAATATCTTATAATATCTCTTAAAATATTATAAATATATATCGTATAATATCTTTCAAAATATTTAATAATATATTTTTATATTTATTTATAGTATCTCTAAATTTATATAAAAATTATATATCCAATATTCTAACATTAATGAATGGATCTGCAAAGCGAATCGATCAAACCTGATATCTGCAAATCCTGAATTAGATATTCTTGTTGTTTTTCAACTTTCTAATTTCTAGTATTCTCAAAACATGTTTATTTCTCTTCATTACTTAAGGTTTTAAGGGATACTTCAACAATCATCATATTGGAGTGATATGACATGGATATGACATAGTTGTTATTGTTACTATCATTAATAATAGTTCAAATTTTAATATTGTTCACGACATGGATACTTATGAGAAATAGAAAAACAACATATGTTAAGAATTTGAACAATCATTCTACTACAAATGAAACTCTTTTATAGAGGCGATCTTTATACAGAAGGAAGCCTAATCACTAAATACTCGATCGAGAGGTATACAAATTGTTTAATTTAAAGAGGCGTTTTTTTTATTTCATGAGTTATATTTATGTCTCCCCAATTTTTGTTTTATTTATTTTAGCTTTTTTAATATAAAGTTAAATTAAGTTAAACAAAGTTCAATTTTAAAGGGGGTGTAGCTCATATGGTAGAGCGCTTGCTTCGCATGTGAGAGGCATGTGGTTCAATTTTAATTTTATTATATTTTAATACTTCTAAATGATATTTAGTTTGATAAAATAGTCATTAGTGTAATTTCAGTTAATAATGAAATCTTATTTTTCAAATTTTAAAAATGTTTAAATTTTTAGCAAAATAAATATCATTTAATAAATTTAACTAATGACAATAATAACTATCGTGTAATTTCTAATTTTTGTTTATAAAAGACAATACATATTTTTAATTTAAAAGAAAAAATATATCATAATTTTTTGAAAATAATATATACTCTTTGTCAAAATTTACTTATTCTTTATTGGATAGTATATCAATTTGATAAAATAATTTGTAAAATATATATTTATATTTTTTTCTAATTACTTTATGTTATAATAAATATTATACTATAAAAATACAATCCTTGGTCGAATATATATTTATATTTTATAAAAAAGTATTTTGTTAGCTGATATATACTGTGTACATCGAATATATATATATATATATATATATATATATATATATATATATATATATATATATATATATATATATATATATATATATATATATATATATATATATATATATATATATATATATATATATATATATATATATATTATATATATATATATATATATATATTATATAAAAAAAGTATTTTGTTAGCTGATATATACTGTGTACATCCAATTTTAAGGAAATCCAAATGTTTTAAAAATCGAACCGGAGAAAAAACTGTTAAAACATGCTGGTCATGGTTTAATCGGTTCAACCGTAGTTGAATCGTATATTAAATTTAAACAAAAAATTATTAAATATCCTAATAAAATTAATTTATATTATAATTTGTAAAATAACATTCTCAAATAAATACGATATTGATAAACAAGTTTACAAAATAAAAAGAATACAATGTAAGACTCAATAACAAATCATAAAATTAGTTAAGGACCAATATGTATATATTTATCCTAAATGATTAACTCAAAGCTATAACTTCTTCATCAGTATAATTTTTCACATCTCTTTAAAGACCAACATCGTTATCCCGTGTCCACAAACATTACATTATTTATTCTCTTTCTATTAAATTTACATTGTCATGTGTCTTTCAATTTTATGCTTTATTTTTCATCTATACAATTTTAAATGTTTGCTATAATTAATTTTTTAGATTTAAACAAAGAAATAAAATAAAGTAAAACATAAAAAATTATCTTTGATTTTTTTTAACCGTCTGGTTCGTCAAAACCGATCTCAATTTTATGGTTATTTTGATTTTTTGTGCTTGAAGCAATTTTATCCTAATTTTATAAACCTAACTGTTTATTAGTCCAAACCGAACCGAGTTAGACAACAGCTCAAGGTTCAACCGGTTCAATCAGGATTTTAAAACATTGAATTCCCTAAAAATTCAAAGATAGCATAACTAAAAAGTATTAAAAAAACTCATTGATTAAGTTTTAATTGATTATTTTAGTAAATTATAATATATAAAGAAATATTTTAGGAATAATAATATTTATATTAAAATACTATCTTTTTAAAAAAATATGTGTATTATATATATTTTTATTCTACATAAATATTAGAAATTGCAAATATTTTATTACAAAATCACTATCTTTAATCATATATAAAGAAACATTATAAATAATTAATATTTATTATTATTATTATTATTATTATTATTATTATAGGAATACAACTTTTTGTCAAATATATATTTTATCTAATAAAAACTTAATTTATATTATAAGTAAATTTATAAACAAAAATTATATAAAAAAAATATCTTTAATGAAATATCTATTTATATTTTTATATTTTTTTTTACCATAGTCAGGTGATATATACTATATTTATGCATTCTAGAATGTATATATAATTTGTATGGACTTCTTCAAATATACAAAGATAAATATTCATTAAAAATGCATAAAGAAAAACTCGATAAATAAATTTTAATTAAACATTTTAGTAAATTTAAAATATAAAATAATAAATATTTATAATATAAAAATATTAATTTTTGACAAATAGGTAGGATTTTTCTTTATAGAAAACATATCAAATGATCAATAAGTTCTTTCTATTTGTCGAGTTCAAATCAATTTCATTGAACAACCTATCATCTGCGATTAAAACTTGAATTGTACATCAACTTTTAAATGATACAATTATTGAAAAAATTTAAATTATAATATCTTAAAACCAATTCAGAAAAAGTGTTATTTTAAGGATCAATTTGACTAGCGTCTTGGTTTCCCCTAAAAGTATAACAATTTATTTTTCACCTAACAATATATGTGTAGTTGTAGAATAGTTAAACCCAGTATGTATGGTATTTGGGTAGGGATATAGTGGATCAGATTTTTTTAAGTATTACAATCAAACATATTCTTGGGACCAAATCATCCACATTACAATCAACATGAGTTGGATTTATACGTAGGAGGTAGTCTAAAATAAATATTGATAATCACAAATATTTTACAGTCATCAAATCATATTTCACAATTATAATGAGATATGATTGAACAATAGTATTAAACTTTTACACTATCACTTAATATATTATCGTAAATTAAGATTAAATATACAATGAATAAAAAATATTAATAATTAAAAAATAAATTACTTAAGATTTTTTTTTTAAAGGCAAGAGAAAGATGTATATTAATAAGAGGGAGAACTAAGGGTTCTCCAACCTATTTACAAAAGGGCCATAAAGCCAAAACCCCACAAAAAGAAAATTACAAACCAATTAAAATTATGAGAGAAATAGTATGGGATCTCTACTAAACTCATAAAAAGAATAATTGGCATGGGTAATTTTCCCACAAAAAGACCACTTCCAAACTAAAGTCTTAATATTCCAAACTATATCATTGAAATTCCATTCCTCCTCCCGAAAGCAAACACCATTCCTAACACCCCATAAAGACCAATTAGTCACTAGCCACACAACATCAAGTTTGCCTTCCTTCACCTTATGAGATCGAAAAAAATGATGCCAATCCATAAAGTTAGGAAGACACTCTTCTTCCTTTCCATCCACTTTACCCAACCAAAGAGCTATTTCATTCCAAATCTCTTTAACCACTTTACAACCAAAAAAGAAATGGTTACTATTTTCAACCTCAATATCACACAAAGTACAACGGGAATTCTCAAAAGATAAAGGAATACCTCTACGGACCAAAGACTCTTTAGTAGGAAGCCTATCAAGGAGAAGTCTCCATCCAAAGGCTTTTATATTGTAAGGAACATCCGCTTTCCACACAAAGCGAAAAGCCTCATCATGCTTGCCATAAGGACCGAAAGGTATTAAACACCTTTCATAGAAATCGTAGCAAGATGCCACCGAGAACTCCTCTTCTACATCCCCCTTCCACCATACTTCATCCGACTCCAAAGAGTCCTTCGGACCTACGGAATGCAACAAAGACTCCCGAAGTCTCGAAAAATTCCTCTCCAAGCCCCTTTCCACCAAAAGATTTTCGGGAAGACCGAGGTCACCCCACACCCAATACTTAAGATTATTTTCAAGTTAAAAAACTACATCAATGCATTATCTAATGCCTTAAAATTGTAATCAAATTTTCATAGAACTATAATTGGTAAATTTTAAATTATTTTGTTGTGAAGGAAATATTAAAATGTTAAATTAATAATATGATAACATTTTTTATTTTTTATGCAACTATGATTTTTTCCCTTGTTTGTTAGAAAGGTGCGTTGTCTAATATAATGGCCTACATCTAACTCCACTGATAAGTTAGATGCATAGAATTTATTTGATATTTTTTAAGGTCCAAAATCTTACGAGAGCTTCTCAAAAGAAAGAGAATGCAATAAGGAGTAAGGAGTGTAGAATTTTCTTCAGCTATGGAGAATAATGGTTGAGTATGCACCATTTGTAATAGGTTCTTTTCTAATGGGAAGGCTTTGGGAGGCCACATAAAGTCCCACTATTCCAGATTACCCATCCCTCCAAAACCTCCATTAAATAACCAATTACCTGAATATTCAATAGGGTCAACCAAACGTCCAAATCACTTTACCACACATCTTCCTTATCACATGTCAATACAAGAAATAACTCTATACACAATATTAGATATTTGAAAAGAAACTTCAATTATAACCTAGAAAATTTTGGTAGGAAAACTAGGTTTGAGTTTTATCCTGAAAATCCAACTGGAAAAAGATCGAAATGCAATCGTAGACAATTCAAAGTGTCTGGAGAAAGAGAAAAGAATATCCAATCTTAACTATCATGTAATTTCTAATTTTTGTTTATAAAAAACAATACATATTTTAAATTTAAAAGAAAAAATATATCATAATTTTTTGAAAATAATATATACTCTTTGTCAAAATTTACTTACTCTTTATTGGATAGTATATCAATTTGATAAAATAATTTGTAAATATATATATATATATATATTTTTTCTAATTACTTTATGTTATAATAATTATTATAAATAATAAATATTATATTATAAAAATACAATCCTTGGTCGAATATATATATATATATATATATATATATATATATATATATATATATATATTATAAAAAAAGTATTTTGTTAGCTGATATATACTGTGTACATCGAATATATACTGTGTACATCCAATTTTAAGGAAATCCAAATGATTTAAAAATCGAACCGGAGAAAAAACTGTTAAAACATGCTGGTCATGGTTCAATCGATTCAACCGTAGTTGAACCGTATATTAAATTTAAACAAAAAAAATTAAATATCCTAAAAAAAATAATTTATATTATAATTTGTAAAATAACATTCTCAAATAAATACGATATTGATAAACAAGTTTACAAAATAAAAAGAATGCAATGTAAGACCCAATAACAAATCATAAAATTAGTTAAGGACCAATACGTATATATTTATCCTAAATGATTAACTCAAAGCTATAACTTCTTGATCAGTATAATTTTTCACATCTCTTTAAAGACCAACATCGTTATCCCGTGTTCACAAATATTACATTATTTATTCTCTTTCTATTAAATTTACATTGTCATGTGTCTTTCAATTTTATTCTTTATTTTCCATCTATACAATTTTAAATGTTTGCTATAATTAATTTTTTAGATTTAAACAAAGAAATAAAATAAAGTAAAACATAAAAAATTATCTTTGATTTTTTTAACTGTCTGGTTCGTCAAAACCGATCTCAATTTTATGGTTATTTTGATTTTTTGCGCTTGAAGCAATTTTATCCTAATTTTATAAACCTAACTGTTTATTGGTCCAAACCGAACCGGGTTAGACAACGGTTAAAGGTTCAACCGGTTCAATCAGGATTTTAAAACATTGAATTCCCTAAAAATTCAATGATAGCATAATTAAAAAGTATTAAAAAAACTCATTGATTAAGTTTTAATTGATTATTTAAGTAAATGATAATATATAAAGAAATATTAGGAATAATAATATTTATATAAAAATAATATCTTTTTAAAAAAATATGTGTATTATATATATTTTTATTCTACATAAATATTAGAAATTGCAAATATTTTATTACAAAAGCACTATCTTTAATCATATATAAAGAAATATTATAAATAATTAATATTTATTATTATTATTATTATTATTATTATTATTATTATTATTATTATAGGAATACAACCTTTTGTCAAATATATATTTTATCTAATAAAAAATTTATTTATATTATAAGTAAATTTATAAATAAAAAATATCTTTAATGAAATATCTATTTATATTTTTAATTTTTTTTTACCATAGTCCGGTGATATATACTATATTTATGCATTTTAGAATGTATATATAATTTCTATGGACTTTTCTTAAAATATACAAAGATAAATATTCATTAAAAATGCATAAAGAAAAACTCGATAAATAAATTTTAATTTAACATTTTAGTAATTTTAAAATGTAAAATAATAAATATTTATATTATAAAAATATTAACTTTTGTCAAATAGGTAGGATTTTTTTTTATAGAAAACATATCAAATGATCAATAAGTTCTCTCTATTTGTCGAGTTCAAATCAATTTCATTGAACAACCTATCATCTGCGATTAAAACTTGAATTGTACATCAACTTTTAAATGATACAATTGTTGAAAAAATATAAATTATAATATCTTAAAACCAATTCAGAAGAAGTGTTATTTTAAGGATCAATTTGACTAACGTCCTTCCCCTAAAGTAGAACAATTTATTTTTCACCTAACAATATGCATCCAGTATGTATGGTATTTGGGTAGGGATATAGCGGATCAGATTTTTTTTAAGTATTACAATCAAACATATTCTTGGGACCAAATAATCCACATTACAATCAACATGAGTTGGATTTATATGTAGGAGGTAGTCTAAAATAAATAGTGATAATCACAAATATTTTACAGTCATCAAATCATATTTCACAATTATAATGAGATATGATTGAACAATAATATTAAACTTTTACACTATCACTTAATATATTATTGTAAATTAAAATTAAATATACAATGAATAAAAAATATTAATAATTAAAAAATAAATTACTTAAGATTATTTTCAAGTTAAAAAACTACATCAATGCATTATCTAATGCCTTAAAATTGTAATCAAATTTTCATATAACTATAATTGGTAAATTTTAAATTATTTTGTTGTGAAGGAAATATTAAAATGCTAAATTAATAATATGATAACATTTTTTATTTTTTATGCAACTATGATTTTTTTCCTTGTTTGTTAGGAAGGTGCGTTGTCTAATATAATGGTCTACATCTAACTCCACTGATAAGTTAGATGCATAGAATTTATTTGATATTTTTTAAGGTCCAAAATCTTACGAGAACTTCTCAAAAGAAAGAGAATGCAATAAGGAGTAAGGAATGTAGAATTTTCTTCAGCTATGGAGAATAATGGTCGAGTATGCACCATTTGTAATAGGTTCTTTTTTAATGGGAAGGCTTTGGGAGGCCACATAAAGTCCCACTATTCCAGATTACCCATCCCTCCAAAACCTCCATTAAATAGCCAAGTACCTGAATATTCAATAGAGTCAACCCTACGTCCAAATCACTTTACCACAACATCTTCCTTATCAGATGTCAATACAAGAAATAACTCTATACACAATATTAGATATTTGAAAAGAAACTTCAATTATAACCTAGAAAACTTTGGTGGGAAAACTAGGTTTGAGTTTTATCCTAAAAATTCAACTGGAAAAAGATCGAAACGCAATCGTAGACAATTCAAAGTGTCTGGAGAAAGAGAAAAGAATATCCATTTTAATATGGCTGGAGAAAGAGAAGAGAATGCACAATTTAATGTGGCTGAAGAAAATGAAGATAGTACACAATTTCAATTAGTGTATGATATTTTTGATATAGAAGCTGCTACAACACTGATTGGTATTTGTGCGAAAGAATGGCAACAAATCAAGGAAAAATACTATCAAAAGAAGGAAAAAAATTGTGAAAATGGATCCATTGGATTTAAGTGAGCTATTTGTCATGAAGTGTTTCAATCTTATGAAGATATTGTTGGACAAGATAAAACGCATAAGAAAATTAATAATCTATCCGGAAAAAATCGGTGTAAGTGAAAACAAAGATGATATTGTAGAAGTGCATACGTGTATGAGTTGCTTCGAAATCTTTGAATCTAATATATTACTTCAGGAACATAAGAAGGTACACTTATCTTATTCGTCTCATTTTAAACCATAGAACTATGATTTTAAATTATGGTCGTCGTCGTTGGTTTAGATTTTAATGTCATTGCATTTTCTTTGTTTGAATAATATTAAACATTTGGGTTTATTTTAGATTATTATGTAAAGATCTTGTTGGTAATTTTTATCTATTTTCAATGTTACTTATTTTTTTGGATACAACAAATTTCTATTGAAATAGACATCTCCATTTTAGATCTAAATTTTCTCAACAAAATTATCATGCAGTTACAAGTGGTAATCAATTTGTCATTGATATGATATCAAATGATACAAATTACACTCTCAGTAATTTAATGTTAAATATTCCAGACTTTTAATCTAAGATCAAACGAGTTACAATAGACAAACTAAATTCCTCTGTTCCTAACAAATTATTATTATTATTATATACAATAAATTATTATTATTGTACATACTAACTATATTTTATTTAACTTATATGCAGTCTAAATCTTAATTTTTTATTTAACTTATTTTCTCATAATCAATGAGTTAAAATGTTGATTTTAAAATATATTGGTTTAAAATATTAACATAATAAAAAGTAAAATCAAAATTTATGGATCATTATTCGCCTTCCAACTTCAATTGATCATATGGTTAATTATTTTGATAAAGGCTAGTGTTGAATATTACGAGAAACATGTAATACAAAAGAGAATCCATGAACTGAAATAAAATTATAATTATATTTCTTTCCCTAAATTAACTTTCCACTTACTACTTTGTCTATGTATTATTGATTTTATTAAATTGTCCTAGAATTTTGTTTTCACCTTGTTCTTATTATGTAGTATCGCTGTTTGATAAAATATTGTTTGATATTATCTAAATTATTCACTCACAATTGTAGATGTTAGTGCGTAAGACATTTTTAGTAAGGACATAAGAGAGATAATAAAGGAAATAAGGATTATATTATTGAAGTGAATGGTATACAGACTATAACTATTTATATACAACCTAATTGGGCTTGGGCTTACACAAGTTGGATTATATTTGATATTATTATATTAGATTATATTTGATATTATATTAATAATATCAATCTCAATAGTATCTCAACATACCCCCTATAATTCGAGCTGTCAAACAATTCTAAAAATAGTCAATCTAAATTATTCCTAATTTCTTTCTCAAATTTAGGAATCTGTCTATCTTCAATTCTTTGGTGAAAATGTTGGCCAACTGTGCTTCACTAGAGCAATTCCTAACTTCAAGTTCACCTCGATTTATCTTTTCCCTCAGAAAGTGAAATCTAGTTTCGATATGGTTACTCCTTCCATGTAGAACTGGATTCTTCGTCAGATTTATGGCTGACTTGTTGTTTATTTACAACACAAGAGGTTTCTTCACTTCGACCTCCATTTCTTCAAGTACTGATTTGATCCAAATTTCTTGACATGCATCATAGGATCCTGCTATATATTAAGCTAACACGATGATAATGCCACCACAGGTTGTTTCTTTGAACACCATGAAATCGGGGCACCAAATAGTTGAAACAAATATCCAGTTGTGCTTCTTCGATCTTCCTTATTTCCACACCAATCAGCATCTAAAAAGCAAGTAACCGTTGCTTCTTTGCCTTCAGAGTCTCTTCGAAATAGAACTCCATAGTCTATCAATCCTTTTAGGTATCTTAGAATTCTTCTTGCATCCTTCATGTGTGACACTCTTGGTTCACTCATGTATCTGCTCATTAATACGACTCCGAAACCTATACCAAGTCGATTGTTGCACACATATCTCAGAAATCCAATAATTTGCTTGAACAAAGTGAAGGATAGAAAAACACTTAGAAAGGGGGGGTTTGAATAAGTGTAGCTTTAAAAACTTGACAGATAAAAATAAATTGCACAGTTATTTTTATCCTGGTTCGTTGTTAACTAAACTACTCCAGTCCACCCCCGCAGAGATGATTTACCTCAACTGAGGATTTAATCCACTAATCGCACGGATTACAATGGTTCTCCACTTAGTCAGCAACTAAGTCTTCCAGAGTCTTCTGATCACACACTGATCACTCCAGGAACAACTGCTTAGATACCCTCTAAGACTTTTCTAGAGTCTACTGATCCACACGATCACTCTAGTTACAATCTGCTTAGATAACCTCTAAGACTTCCTAGAGTATTCTGATCCACACGATCACTCTAGTTCCTTACAACTTAATGTAATCAATTCTAAGAGTATTACAAATGCTTCTTGAAAGCGATAATCACAACTGTGATATTTCTCTTAACGTTTAAGCTTAATCTCACTAATATATTACAACAGCAATGTAGTGAGCTTTGATGAAGATGAAGATTCTGAGTTTTGATTTGAACAGAGTTTCAGCAAGTTAATTTGAATTGTATTTGATGTAGAATCGTTAACCTTGCTTCTCATCAGAACTTCATATTTATAGGCGTTGGAGAAGATGACCGTTGAATGCATTTAATGCTTTGCGTGTTCCGTACAGCATCGCATTTAATGTTGTACGCTTTTGTCAACTACCTCGAGCCTTGTTCACGCTGTGTCTACTGACGTAGCCTAGAATAGCTTTTAACGTTCCTTTTGTCAGTCAGCGTAGCTTGCCACTTGTACTTTCTTCTGATCTGATGTTTGTGAATACAACGTTTGAATATCATCAGAGTCAAACAGCTTGGTGCATAGCATCTTCTGATCTTCTGACCTTGAAGTGCTTCTGAGCGTGATACCATCAGAACTTCAGTGCTTCTGTTCTCTTGTTCTTCTGATGCTTCCATAGACCCATGTTCTGATTCTGCTTCGACCATCTTCTGATGTCTTGCCAGACCATGTTCTGATGTTGCATGCTGAACCCTTTGAGACAAAGCTTCTGAGCGCTGAATTATGCGTACTCTTTATATATTTCCTGAAAAGGAAATTGCATTGGATTAGAGTACCATATTATCTTAAGCAAAATTCATATTATTGTTATCATCAAAACTAAGATAATTGATCAGAACAAATCTTGTTCTAACAATCTCCCCCTTTTTGATGATGACAAAAACATATATAAATGATATGAATTTGCGATCAGAAAGAACAGACGGCAAAAGACAAATTACACAGCTATAGCATAAGCATATGAATATGTCTCCCCCTGAGATTAACAATCTCCCCCTGAGATAAATAATCTCCCCCTGAAATAAATACTCGAAGAACTTTAATAAAAGACTTCCCTGATTATTTCGGTAGAGACGATCATATAAGCTTCTGTCTTTAAAGAATTCATAGCTTCTGACTTCTGCTTCCATTGGACAGCTTCAGAACTAGAATTTCCTTAGATCCCTAGAACACTCACAGCTTCTGATTCCTGCTTCCATCTAGGACAGCTTCAGAACTTGAATTTCTTTGATCTTCTGAACATTCACAGCTTCTGACTTCTGCTTCCATCTAGGACAGCTTCAGAACTTGAATTTCTTTGATCTTCTGAACATTCGCAGCTACTGATTTCTGCTTCCCTCGGATAGCTTCAGAGCTTTGAATTCCTACCAACATCACTTCATGCTAGATTTGTATCAGAACATTGTTGAATGTACCAGAGCATCATCTGAGCATCTCTACATCCTGAAATGTTACAGAACAAAAACTAAACGACAAAAGTCAGCATGAACGAGTCAGAACATAAAATGTATATTCGAACACATTATATGTATCAGAGCCATATAGGCTAAAAATAATGTATCAGAGCAAATAGAATTTTGTCAGATCAAATAGACAAATATGGATCAAATTCTATCTTCTTTCTTGCTTCTGATTTCTGAAGCTTGACAGCACTCGGCTTGCTTCAGTTTCCATGGTTTTGCTTCTTGTGTTTGCTTTGAAGATTCTCTTCATTTCTTTATACCTGCAAAACACTTAAACCATATAGAACTTGCAGTTCTTGTTAGTAAGAGCAACTGATTAAATCAAATCATTTATCATTTATCTTTCTCCCCCTTTTTGTCATATCATCAAAAAGCAAAAAAGATTCAGAGACAAACAAAACGAAACACACGGAGGAAGAAGTTGATTTCATTGAAGTTCAAACAGCAGGTACAGAAGTACATGAAGATAAGAAAGATCAGATGCACAAAGACAGATGCAACGAAAAGAAAGAAACAACACAGACTCAATCTAAGATGGCCCTAGTCTTGACAAGATCTTGGTCAGCATCTCTTGAACCATATTGTTGTGTCCTTCTTGCCTCACCATGAAAGCACTATACTCAGCATTGAGTGAGCTTTGCTCATCCTGTCTCTTCTGAATTTCTTCTAGAGTCCTTGCAAGACGAGAAGATTCATCAGAAGAAGCTTCACCGCTTTCAACCACAGGAATAGCATGTTGATCTGCAGCTTCCATAGATAGATCATTTGCAGGGATTTCCTCAACAGGAACAGTTTTAGCAACATGATCTTCAGCATCTGCTTCTTGCATAGAAGCATCTCCATATTCTGCAGCAGGAATTTCCGAGTCTCCATTCTCAAGTGCCTGAAGAATGGCAGCTAGATTCCTGGGAGCAGAAGGACCTTCAACTACTGGTGGGTCAACAACTTCTGGAATGACCAAGCTTGGGTCTTTCACAGACGGGTTTTCCCTCAGATAGTCAAAGAGAGTCTTGAAATCTCCGAGCAGAACAGGATAATCAGGAATAAAGATAACCATATCCCTGCATGGATTTGCTTCCATTTCAGCAGCCAGTCTTAATACTTCCAATTCATCCACAAAGGGCTTCTCCTCAGCAGCAACACAATTTCTGAGAGGATGGTAGTATATACCATTATCTTCCTCCAGAAGGTAACCAGGGGCAGCAGCCACTAGTCTTTTCTGTACTCCCATTGCTTCTACTTGAAAATCCTTGCGAAATCTTCTCCAGAGATTTCTTGTAGAAACATCATCCAGACCATTTAGGAATGCATCCTTCAGAAGGTCTAGACTGCTAATCACCTCATGTCTGAAAAGTTCCAGGTAGGTATAGGGTTCAGGTTCAGGCGGATTGAAGGTGAATTTGTAGTCAGGGTAGAGAAGACAGTAAGGTTTGGATTTTCTGGTAGGTAAGGGATGGGATATAGAAGGTGGAGGTACGGTGGATGAGAAAGAAGGGATATCTGAGAGAATGATTGATGAGGATGGAATATCAGAAATGATAGATTGAGACGAGGATGGAGTGTTTGTAAAGGGAATTGGTGAGAAAGATTTATCAGAAGGAGTTGGGGGAAGAATACTTAAAGGTGTGGGGTTTAGAATGGGAGAGGATAAGGATGATGGAGAAGGATTTGGTAAGGTGAAGTTTACTTTTGGTTCAGAAGGAGGTGATTGGGGAGAAGGTTTAGGGACAGAAGGAGGTGGAGTAAAAACCTTTCTGGAGATTTGTACAGAAGAAGAAGATCTTGTTCTGCGAAAGGAATCTCTGATCCTCTTATCTCTTCGTTCTTCAGAGTCCACCTTGTCAGGATCATAGGTGACCCTCAACTTCTTGGCTTTCTCAGCCTCATCTTCTTGGGCTTTTCTTTTTAGCCTAGCCTTTAGTTCCTTCTGATCCTTCTTCAGAAGATCAGCCTTGGACGGAAGTAATCTGCCACGGATCCAAGCAGGATCAATATCTGATTGCTTCCTAACACAATCTTCCAGGTAAGACTTGACAACCTGATGCAGTTCTTCTTGAAACAGGGAGGCAAAACCTTCAGCAACAACTCTTCTTGAGAGAATGTCAGGAAAACTTGGGCACACAGAAGGTACATTTTTAATGAGTTCTAATCTGAACAGATCCACACCATTAAAAATGGGACCTTGAACTACTCCAAGCAAATGGGATGCATTGAGTTTTCTGATGGAGTCCAGCACTTTGCTTTCAGTAAGAATGTCTGAAATCATTCTTCCAAACGGAATAGTCGTTCTTGGAAGATGAGGGTACTTCGCCCTTTCCTCTTCTCTTGACTCAAGGATTGAAGTCTTCAGATTCTCAAACAGAATGTGAGAGATGTTGATCTCAGTCTTTTTGCCAATGCAGAAAAGAGTGTACTTGTGATCTGGACTGATGTAAGAGGAGGAGAGCATTCTTTTTCTGTGGTGAAGAGAACCCAGAATAATCTCAGCCCATACTCTATAAAATGGCTTCAAGGTGCCTGTGTTATTAGAGTCAATCCCAGAAGACTTAGAGATTTGTTTTTCAACTATTGACCAATCAATAGATGTATATCGAAAACCAGACCAACCTTCTTCATCATTCAGATTGTATAGCTTCCTGATCAGTTTTTCAGAGATAACCACTTCATGCCCTAGCACGAATGAAATTATGGCCGTTGGGGTAACCGTTGCATGTACCCAGAAATCTTTCACAAGATCAGGATAAATTGGACCAACCAATCTATTAAGATACTTGGACCATCCTTGCTCAAGGATTCTTGCATCACACTTAAAGCCATTCGCTTTAAGATTGTTGAAGTCCACAGCAGTTTCACATAAAACCTCCAAGTCCTTCGTGGGTATCAAGCAAGTTTTCAAAGGAGCATATTCATAATTTCGTAGAAGGATTTGTGAAGAAGTAAGTCTTTCTTTTGAGGAAGAAGAACAGGAGGAAGAGTTCATGATGATAATGCTTTGAGATCAAATCAGAAGACTAGGGTTTGAAGAGAAATGCAACGAAGTGAATGCACAAGAGAGAGAGAAAGAGAGAAAAAGAGGGAATGAAGATGAAGCGGGTTATTTAAAGGATTTAAAAAGAAATCATTATGCATTTAATGAGAAATGACATTAGGAGAGAGAACACAGTAAATGAAATGATTTAATACAGTTACCTAGGTCGGCGTCTTTTCAACTGCACGCTTTGTACAAACCGTACAGACACGTGTTCACCATCAGATAATAGATGACAGCTGTAAATTTCAGAATAGACTTTACGCCTTCAGATTCAGATCACTGCTTCTGATCTGATCAAGTTTCTCTTCTGGAAACACTCCTTCTGAAGTGTGCTGATATAAATCTGAATGATCTTCTGATCCATTACTTCTGATATACACAGCTTCTGGAGGTTCACTTCTTTGTTCTGCAGCTTTTGATAAGACAAAAACTGTATCTGCAGAAGTTCTTAAGCTCTTTGTTTCATCAGAAACAAGTTTATCATCAAACCAGATGTTTATTGATTCGTCCACAATCAATGTTTCAATTTTGTATATTCTGTAGCATTTAGAGCATTTAGAATACTCAAGAACGAAACACCATTGCTTGAGAAACAAACAAGACAAATGATTTCAAGACTAATAAACTATCTTTTCTGATTTCCTTCAGACAAAGTTTCTTCAACAGATTTAAGTACCAGAACTTGGAAGACAGTCTTTCTTCCCTTCAAGTGTTGAGACCAACTTGAGTCCAGAAGACATGTTATGTTGACTTTTATCTTCTTTGTCACCAAGAGAATCTGCAAAAGAAATAGTCTTTTTCTTTGGTACCCACATTTTCTTGGGTCCTTTCTTGTTAGATTTTCTCAAGTTCTGATTGAACTTGGGTTTAACATTGTAAGCAATAGGAGGAACAGCATGATAATTTTTAATGTGAGTTTCATGATATTTCCTAGGTTGTGTCACATGCTTTTTGGTGTGTGTTATATGAAAACTTTGAGCATGTGAAGTGTGCCTAATATCATGGGAGTGGCCATACTTGAACTGATCATACAATGGCTTGTATGTGAATTTCATTTCATCAACAGGTTCAAGTTTGTATGGGGTTTCACCCTCAAAACCAATGCCAACTCTTTTGTTTCCAGACACAGCATATATCATAGAAGCTAGCTGACTTCTGCCAATACTTCTAGATAAGAACTTCCTGAAACTTAAATCATATTCTTTCAGAATATGGTTTAGACTAGGAGTGGATTTTTCTGAATCAGAAGGAGATCCAACATCATTGGATAATTTTAAAAGTTTTTCTTTTAATTCAGAATTCTCCAACTCAAGCTTCTTTGTTTCAAATTCAAATAGCTTTTTCAGCTTTTTGTATTTGAGACTAATCTGAGACTTGAGTTCCAGAAGTTCAGTTAGACCGGAAACTAACTCATCTCTAGTAAGTTCAGAAAATACCTCTTCAGAATCTGATTCTGATGTAGATTCTGATCCGTCATCTTCTGTCGCCATCAGCGCACAGTTAGCCTGCTCATCTTCTGAATCATCTTCTGACTCATCCCAGGTTGCCATAAGACCTTTCTTCTTATGAAACTTTTTCTTGGGACTTTCCTTCTGAAGATTTGGACATTCGTTCTTGTAGTGTCCAGGCTCATTGCATTCATAGCACATGACCTTCTTCTTGTCAAATCTTCTGTCATCAGAAGATTCTCCACGTTCAAATTTCTTTGAACTTCTGAAGCCTCTGAACTTCCTTTGCTTGGTCTTCCAGAGTTGATTTAGCCTTCTGGAGATCAAAGACAGTTCATCTTCTTCTTCAGATTCTGATTCTTCAGGATCTTCTTCTCTAGCCTGAAAAGCGTTAGTGCATTTCTTGATATTAGATTTTAATGCAATAGACTTACCTTTCTTTTGAGGCTCATTTGCGTCCAGCTCTATTTCATGACTTCTTAAGGCACTGATAAGCTCTTCCAGAGAAACTTCATTCAGATTCTTTGCAATCTTGAATGCAGTCACCATAGGACCCCATCTTCTGGGTAAGCTTCTGATGATCTTCTTTACATGATCAGCCTTGGTGTATCCCTTGTCAAGAACTCTCAATCCAGCAGTAAGAGTTTGAAATCTTGAAAACATCTTTTCAATGTCTTCATCATCCTCCATCTTGAAGGCTTCATACTTCTGGATTAAAGCTAGAGCTTTAGTCTCCTTGACTTGAGCATTTCCTTCATGAGTCATTTTCAAGGACTCTGTCATACCCCAAAATTTGCCCATGCTATTTTTTCATACACAAAACCAAATCAAAAGACAAAGCTCCAAAACACAGTCTCCCACACAGAAGTTCTAAACTAGGGTTTGAATAATTCAGAGGAAAATCATTGAATCAATGGCTCAAGGTGGTGCCATAGGGTCACTAACATCCCAAAGTATCTCCATATAAAGTTTCAAGTCAAACAGAGCAAATTTAGTCCCTCAAATCCTGATTAGGTCAACAGTCGACCCCCAAGGGCAAAACAGTCATTATACAGTCAAAACTCAAGATACTTGGTCAACAACATTCTCATAACCCTAAAATCATCATTTGATCAAGGGTTGATCATGATGACGCAAGGAAAGATCAGAGAAGTCAAAAGTCAAGAGTTACTATTTTGGGCATGAACTGAAAAAGTCAACCAAACTTTGAAAATTCGCCAAATATTCATCAGAAAAATTCCCACCAAAGCTCATGTTGAAGGGAATTCATTCCTCTATCCAATTGTCCAAGAATTAGAGCCCATAGATCAATGGTTCAAGAGATATGGCTTCATACATTATAGGTCCTCTTCAAAAAGTCAACAAAAAGACACTTTCTTCAAAAGGTCATAAAATGAGAATGAAAAATGATTTTGACATGGAACCAAAGACATTGGTTAGAGGACTCTCTAAAGTTTCTAAAAAGTCCTAGAACACTTCCATACCTCAAAAATTGAGAGAGATAGACCTGGTCAAAGTTGGACTATTTTGGAGGGAAAAATATGAAAGAATTTGAACATTATTGCAAATGAGCCCAAGTTGTTTTGATTCAAGCTTGATCCACAAGTCATCTAAAGCCCAAGAACCAATTGCCACGAATTTACTTGAATTATGTGATTTATTATGAGTTTTTATTCATATTAAAAGTGATTTAAAAATCAAAATAAATCATGTAAATAACAAGAAATTTGATTTGATTCTATTTCCAATCAATTCAATCATCATTTAAACACAATATTGGATACAAATTTCGTGCACAAAAGGATTGGTAAAAGAAGATTGAAATTGAGCCATAATTAGAAAGATTTCTTCATAATTTCAATCAAATTTTCATCACATTCAAATCAAGATTTAAAAGAGATTTGATCAATTTCTCTTGACCTAATCATTCCCCTATATATACATATCAAGTCCATAGCACAAGGGTTACGTTTTTGCAGCCAAAGAGTGCCTATCCCGAGTCCAAAATCCCTCAAATTTTTCAAACTTCAATTCTGAAATCTAAGCCAATACAGGTGTTGCAAGTGATCAAGAATTGTTCCTCGAGCGTCATAAAACGATTCCCAATCGTTTTCGAGTTACCAAGCACCAAGAACAAAGCACTGTAAGTCATACTTGGTCCGATCCTAATCTTCTTCGATTGCGTTGTTTCAGGCATCCACATCATAATCTAATGGGATATTTGTGTTTATCTTGATGTGTTTATTGTTTCTGGATGATTTGGTACATTGTTATGCCGTTTTGGGTAAACCACCATGTTAGGGTTCATACCTCCGATTTAGGGGTTTTTGATACAGGTTTCGATAGATAAAATTGATGCCCTCATCAGGTTCGTAAGGATCGCACGAATTTAATGGTACCATCGCGAAATACTTTTGTCTTGGTTTGCCTATATTCGCTATTTGCAGGGAAAGCATTTATAGCGCTTTTTCTTTTAAGCGCTGTAAAAAGAGGCAATCGCAGAAGTCCAAGGTAGGGGACGACAAGCTGGCGCGTTCTGATTGGCTGGTTCAAACCAGTTTTTGGCGCATCCAGGTTGTTGGAGCGAACGGATCTCATGCAACACGAAACACGCGTTAGCGTGTACCCTCGCATCATCAGCCACTGGATCACATCTAAATGCCATCCAACGCTTCAGGCAGCGCAGGTCTATCATGGTCACACGCGTATCTGCCACACTGGAACGAAAGCTAAGTATTTTGCAATTTTTTTTAATTTTAGTTACACAGCCACGTTTTTATATATATATATACTTTTGTTTTATTTATTGAATTTGTTTTCTTATATAAAAACTATATAAAATTTTAATAAATACATTAATATCTATTATTTTAACCTTTTTATATATAACATCTAATATATGTTATTTGTAAAATTTTTCTTAAAATAAATGAAAGGATTATTTAAATTGTAAAAATCTTTAAAAATTCATATCTATTTTATTTTAATCCTAAAAATTTCCTAAAAATTATTTCTGTACTCGATTCTACTTTTATCCCGATTTAATTAATTAGGTCGCGAGACCAATAATTGATTAAATCGTAGGCATTTTATTATTTAAATTATACCATAATTAGGGTTTGTGATGAACATTCCAACACACTAAAAATTTTATTTTCTTTTCTGTGCATTATCAGGGTTAGCAATATAATTCGCCTCGAGTGCGCGCCTTCAACAAACCTCGAAGATAAGTGTGCTGCTTTATTTAATTTTATTCTTTTAATTGATTCGTTGTTAGGGTTTGCCTTGCCTTCACCTATTTTCTGCCTTGTTTCAGGGTCAATCCTAAAGGCGCCTAACAACCATATCAGATCAAATTCGAATCAAAGCTAAGTATTCCCTATTTATTCATTATTAGTTTATTTCTCTTTCATTTTATTTACGTTAACCCTGATTATCTTCGAATTAATAATACACTCACGCCTTGTCCGTTTCCTTGTCTGTTCTAATGATCAGAGTCAATGTTTCTGATAAACCTTTGCCCTCAACCCTGTCAGGCAAACACCAAAGCTAAGTACACTCTCTCTGTTTTACCTTTATTTCATTATTTTATTTTTCTTAATTAATGAAGTCTGCCCTCGAACCGATTATGCACTCACCTTCAATTTTCTGTTTCTTCTTTTGTGTCAGGTTTATCAATTGTCAAAGCTACGTTACTGGTAACCCTGTCTTAATATTTTCTCTGTTTTATTATTATTTGTGTCAACCCCGATAAGGGATCCGCTGGTTACAATTCCCTTCTCCTCCGCTGGTTTCATTTTCCCCCTTCCCTTTATTGCTTTATATCATTGCGTGGTTAGTAAAATAGGGAGTGACAACCTTAAATTGACTTAGAATAATTAATTAAAAGATAAATATCCGAATTGAATCACGTGATTGATGCACACACGCACACTTTTTTGGGTAACCCTCTCTGTTGCCTGTTGCCTTGTTGCCTGTTGCCTTTGTGTTTTTGCAGAATAAGCCACGTCCCTCGAATTCGAGGATACCTCAGCCATGTTGCCTCGATAAAAAGGTCACGACCCTAATGATGCTGCCTTCGATACACAAATGACCTCGACCCTCGGATTTTGCCTACGGAAAAAGGCTGAGGTATCTTCTGGCTGCCTACGAAATGGCTTATTCTGATCCTTGCCTTAGATTACCTGCCCTTCTATGGCATGGGACAGTCTTATGGCAAAGGATGCTTCGATGACCCTTCAACCTCCAAACGAAAGGCTTCCTGCCCTCTTATGGCAAGGATAGACCCTTTCATTCTGAAAGGCAAAAAGAGACCTATCATCTGAGTTTAAGGTAATTGCCCCTAATTGCCTTGCAATGCTCAAACCTTTTTATTATATTCTTTCTCATAATTTTTCAAAAGGGCAACGCTTATTCACAAGCTAAAGTCCCTATCTTTTTCATCTACTTTTTCTAAACAAACGAGCAAGCAAAGCAATTAAGAGCCCATGGAAAACCATGGATGCAAAGGGTGCCTTACACCTTCCCTTTGCATAAATTACCCCCCGAACTCAGTTTTCTTAAAAGGTTTTTTTCTGTTTCTTTTTGCCTTTCCGAATTTGTTTGGATAAAATAAAAGTCGGTGGCGACTCTTGCTTACCGCGACATTTCGATTATAAAAAAGTCAGTTCACCGTGTTACAGAACTGGCGACTCTGCTGGGGATTTTCCGATTAAAAGAGGGGTTACCTTAAAAGTTTAGGATTCACTTAAATGTTTTCTATTGTTTGCTTTGTTTGTTTTATTTTTCAGGGGCGTTTTGGGAATTAACTGAAGGACGAATCCTACACCCGGATTCAAGTACACTTAAGATTAGGAGTGGCATAGTCATGGCGACCTCTTTCACATATGTGGGAGATGAGTCAATATGAAGTTCACGCTTGAGTTAGGACTCCATAGCATATGCACACCTTTCTCAAATGAGGGAGGTCTATGTATGTGTCTGTGGGTGCGCCGGAGCTCAAGGACCTTTAGTTACCCTTAACCCATCCTGGCCTTTAGGAACGTAGTGGGGGGACTACTCTTGACAAATGTTAAGAACTAGTCGCTACCCGATGCTACAATTCAGATAGGTTCTTTCTCAAAGTATCATTGCATGGTGCAAATGCATCATGTCCGAGGGTGCTTTAGAAGGGCTGACAATTCTGGATAACTTGTAGAACCCGTTGCTGAAATCTCCTTATCAATAGAAATACCCTTGGGAAGGACACCTGATCAGGCCCCATGCAAGCCTTGAGCCAAAAATTGTGTGACTTGTGTGACTTGCGTGACTTGCCTGTGTTTGCTACTAACCTCCATTTCTTTGCAGGTTTTGTTAAGATGACTTGTTTGTCCTTACTATCTCACACTACGCCTAATGCACTGCATTCACATGACATCATGACATCATAAGCATAACATAATTAACTAACCCTTTCAAGGATCTTAGGGTTTTAGGGCGCGCAATTTCAGGCGCTCTTATCAAGGACTGAATTCCTATCTAGGGGCAAGAGGATTTATTTTCCTCTAGTCACATGCCTTCCAAATCAAAGACACAGTACCTAATCAAGGGGCAAGAGGATTTATTTTCCTCTAGCCATGTGCCTTCCAATTCAGAGGTATCCCGAATCAGAGGCTATGACCCACTGGATATGGTGAGCTTGATTCCCATAGAAGAACACCCAAGAATCAGAATTTTTCAAACAAAGATGCTACCAAATCATTTCTAATGTTTCTAACTAAATTCCGTAAAGATCCTTGAAAACATTACATTTGCATTCATCACATTGCATAACAGGTTTCCGCAATAAGTTTCCCATTCTCTCTCGCTGTTTATTTCAGCACAACTGAAATCTCGAGCAATCATTCAAAAAATCTTCAGGCTCGGAATACCCGATCCCATACTTTAATTCTAAACTCACCCAAGGGGCAAGAAGAATTGAAGGCACTTCTGATCGAGAAGGAGAAGAATCAATACAAGTATCAAGGTGGTCAAGATAATCAGAGATCCAAGCCTAAGCGGTCATTTACTCCATTACATATGTCGCTGTCTCAAGCTCTGCAACAACTGCTCAATCAGAACTTGATAACTCTATTGCCTCCATATTCACTTCCTACTAATCCCGCTCCTGGGTACAAGTACCATGCAAGATGTGCGTATCATTCAAACAGTCCTGGTCACGATACAGAGGATTGTGGACCATTGAAGCACATGATCCAAGACCTCATTGATTGCAAGATCATTGACGTCATTTCACCTGAGAAACCTCATATGGCCAATACTGGGTACAATCGGAAAGGTCGCAATGAACCCAACCAATCTGTGGGGACAATTCTAATCTCTACACCAGTTCAACAACAAAGACACAAGTCAGATACATCTAAACGTCAGTTTACAAAGATCAACATGTCACTGGCTCAGGCATTACAACATTTGCTGAGAGAGAACTTGATTACTCTAAGGGATCCTCCTGTAAAGCCTAACACCTCCGCCCCTAGCTACAAGCCCAGTGCGAGGTGCGCATATCACTCCAACAGCCCTGGGCATGATACGAATGATTGTTGGCCATTGAAGAACAAGATTCAAGACATGATCGATGCTGGTGAAATTGAATTCTATCATCCCAAGACCCCTGTGGTGATCACCGCTCCTATGCCTAATCACGACAAGACTGATTGATGTCTAGAAGGATGAACTTTTTAGATCATTAGATTTACTTTCATTTGCAATTTCTATTCTGTTTATTTAAACATTCGAATTATGATAGACATTATCTGTTTTAATAATCATCATCAGTGCATTGCATATGTTTGTCTTGAATAAATTATTTCGCTATCACTCATTTTAAATCGCGTATTTACTTTGCATGTGTTTTATGTTTATTCAACTCTTGCTAAACCGTAAGCCTTTTGAGGGAGGATGACGAAAACGATACCGCAACCTCATACAGTATGCTTTTGAGCGGACTATGCTGACGATGTACAGGCATTGTTTCAATTCCTAAACAGTGGAGATATAAGGATGTTAATCCCTCGTCAACCCCTTTGAGCCTAAGAAGTAGAAGTTTCTTTCTTGTACTAATTAAAACCTTGATCATAACCTGGGGGCAGGGTAGTTCTCAGTTAATTTGGCTAGGCATTCTATTTTAAGAGACACCTTTCAACAAAGGTTTCAATCACAAGCGTTCATCTACACATCAAAGAAGTATCAGAGATGTCAATCAAAAAGCCAATGATGGTTCATCAATCATTAAGCAAGGCAGTCAATATCTTTCAAAAAAAAAAAAAAAGAAAAAATGAAAAAAAAACATATATACAAAGAAAAGCCTGCTAAGTCGAAAATCAAAAGATGACTTAGGCAAAAAATCAAGGCATCCCGCTGACTGTAAACTCAAAATAGACAGTTCAGGCAAAAGTTAGGGATATCAAAAAGATGAAAAAATACAAGTCAATAAATTCCTAAACAACACAATGTTGTGACTACCAAAAGGAAGAAGTGACTGTCATCTCAAAGGTTCTCTTTACTGGTGAACCATCATCATCATCAAAGGTACAAATCTAAAAGTCTCTTGGAACCTGAATGCATAAGTTGAATTAACTGAGCTTAGGACTGAAGATCATCACGAAGAGGGGTGGGTACAATCAAATTTTGAGCCTTTATCTTTTGTTTCTTAAACCGTTAACCGAGCCACGTTACAACCCTCGAAAGTCCTAACTGAAGCATGGTTAGTTCGAAAGCATACTGTCACCAAAAGGTATCCTGACTCCTTAAGGTTTATCACAAATGCTGAGTTGATATTTTGTTTTTACAAGCATCAGGTTTTTACAAACATCTCATTGTTACAAATAACATGTTTTTACGAATATCACGCTTTTACATCTCTTGTTTTAACGTTTTTTCAAAAACTCAAGACAAACGTATGCATTGCATCTCATGAATTCATTATTAAACATATTCTGCTACATAATTTCAAATGTTAGCAACAGGACGAACCTGCACAGGGTACAACTAATGACTAAAAGTTATCCTGACAGACAAGATTACTCCGATAAGCAATGTCTACAAGGGGCACGACACGCTTTGCCCAATCAATCTGGGGCAATCAAGTCAAGATTCGAAGAATCTCTCAAATGCCAAACAGTCAGAGGCATACATCCCAAGTGGATTTCAAGCTATTTCCCGATCAATCTGGGGCAATCAAGTCAAGATTCTGAGAATCCCTCAAGGGTGCCAAAACAATCAGGGGCATGCATCCAAGTAGATATGAAGCTACTTCCCAATCAACATGGGGCATTGCCTTGGGCCTATGACTACTAGGGGCATGTCGCCCATAGCGCATATCTTACAAAGTCCTCGTAAGACAAATCTTTTCAAAAGTTCCTACTAACAGAGGCAAATCTATGCAAGTCCAGTTTGACATCTTGATCAATACTCAGCGGTGTGTCCTAATCAAATCCAGGAAGGGTAGTTACTATAATACTGGGGGCAATGTTCAAGGCATCCATGCCTTCCCACAGCTCCGATTTCACAAGATCATACCCCCACAGAGTAATTCTCAAGAAGATATCTTCAAACATACTCGTCCCGACGAAGACATGACTCCCCAACAGAGTTTACATCTTCAACACTGCCGGTTCTCCAACACTTTGCTCTCCTCCAACACGATTTATCAATATCTTTATCACCAATCAGGGAACATCAAGTCACTGATCATCTCCAAGCAGAAATCATAAATTCCCAGCTGAGCATCTTCAAGACAAGATCAGACAGTACAATTACAAGGACATAAAGATCTACTTTCTTAATCAAAGACAACATAAATCATATTCACATATCATATGTCATAAACATATTCATACACTGCATACATTACCTCATAATGAACTCATACATAACATGCAAAAGCTCTCATTTATTTCGAAGGATTCATTACATAACCCATGCATCATGACATTGCATAAAGATTAACCTTACCTTTTTCAGAATGCAGGTACCGACAAATGAACGAAATCTCCAACTTTCCAAGATCTAATTCAGCTACTACGAATGGTACTGACACGATCAACGCTCGAAGATCTAATTCATTTACCACGAACGGTAATGACACGATCACTTTCAAAGTCTAATTCAGCTACTACGAACAGTACTGACACGACAAAAGATCTAATTCGGTTACTACGAACGGTACTGACACGGTCAACTCTCAGAGATCTAATTCTATCATCACGAACGGTGTAGACACGGTCACTGACCTTCTCAGTCTAATTCAGCTACTACGAACGGTACTGACACGACAGAAGATCTAATTCAGATACTACGAACGGTACTGACACGGTCAACTCTCAGAGATCTAATTCTATCATCACGAACGGTGTAGGCACGGTCACTGGCCTTCCCAGTCTAATTCAGTCACTACGAACGGTGCTGACACGACAAGAGAATCTAATTCTATCATCACGAACGATGAAGACACGATTATCTCCTCAGATCTAATTCTATCATCACGAACGATGAAGACACGATCATCTTTCCAAGATCTAATTCAAGTATCACGAACGATACTGACACGATCAATTCCAAAGGATCTAATTCATCTACCACGAACGGTAATGACACGGCCAACGCGCAAACAACATCTTCTCAAAATTCAACTACCAGATGGCATCCACAAGCCCATCTCCGACAAAAGTCCCTACTTCGAATAGGGCAAATTTCTTGGTATTCTTATGTTCAATCATCTTCCACCTTCAGATACCGACTGGCGTACCGACCACTCTACATCTTCAGGTTTAAGATAATTGAACAGGGGCAGCTGTCATACCCCAAAATTTGCCCATGCTATTTTTTCATACACAAAACCAAATCAAAAGACAAAGCTCCAAAACACAGTCTCCCACACAGAAGTTCTAAACTAGGGTTTGAATAATTCAGAGGAAAATCATTGAATCAATGGCTCAAGGTGGTGCCATAGGGTCACTAACATCCCAAAGTATCTCCATATAAAGTTTCAAGTCAAACAGAGCAAATTTAGTCCCTCAAATCCTGATTAGGTCAACAGTCGACCCCCAAGGGCAAAACAGTCATTATACAGTCAAAACTCAAGATACTTGGTCAACAACATTCTCATAACCCTAAAATCATCATTTGATCAAGGGTTGATCATGATGACGCAAGGAAAGATCAGAGAAGTCAAAAGTCAAGAGTTACTATTTTGGGCATGAACTGAAAAAGTCAACCAAACTTTGAAAATTCGCCAAATATTCATCAGAAAAATTCCCACCAAAGCTCATGTTGAAGGGAATTCATTCCTCTATCCAATTGTCCAAGAATTAGAGCCCATAGATCAATGGTTCAAGAGATATGGCTTCATACATTATAGGTCCTCTTCAAAAAGTCAACAAAAAGACACTTTCTTCAAAAGGTCATAAAATGAGAATGAAAAATGATTTTGACATGGAACCAAAGACATTGGTTAGAGGACTCTCTAAAGTTTCTAAAAAGTCCTAGAACACTTCCATACCTCAAAAATTGAGAGAGATAGACCTGGTCAAAGTTGGACTATTTTGGAGGGAAAAATATGAAAGAATTTGAACATTATTGCAAATGAGCCCAAGTTGTTTTGATTCAAGCTTGATCCACAAGTCATCTAAAGCCCAAGAACCAATTGCCACGAATTTACTTGAATTATGTGATTTATTATGAGTTTTTATTCATATTAAAAGTGATTTAAAAATCAAAATAAATCATGTAAATAACAAGAAATTTGATTTGATTCTATTTCCAATCAATTCAATCATCATTTAAACACAATATTGGATACAAATTTCGTGCACAAAAGGATTGGTAAAAGAAGATTGAAATTGAGCCATAATTAGAAAGATTTCTTCATAATTTCAATCAAATTTTCATCACATTCAAATCAAGATTTAAAAGAGATTTGATCAATTTCTCTTGACCTAATCATTCCCCTATATATACATATCAAGTCCATAGCACAAGGGTTACGTTTTTGCAGCCAAAGAGTGCCTATCCCGAGTCCAAAATCCCTCAAATTTTTCAAACTTCAATTCTGAAATCTAAGCCAATACAGGTGTTGCAAGTGATCAAGAATTGTTCCTCGAGCGTCATAAAACGATTCCCAATCGTTTTCGAGTTACCAAGCACCAAGAACAAAGCACTGTAAGTCATACTTGGTCCGATCCTAATCTTCTTCGATTGCGTTGTTTCAGGCATCCACATCATAATCTAATGGGATATTTGTGTTTATCTTGATGTGTTTATTGTTTCTGGATGATTTGGTACATTGTTATGCCGTTTTGGGTAAACCACCATGTTAGGGTTCATACCTCCGATTTAGGGGTTTTTGATACAGGTTTCGATAGATAAAATTGATGCCCTCATCAGGTTCGTAAGGATCGCACGAATTTAATGGTACCATCGCGAAATACTTTTGTCTTGGTTTGCCTATATTCGCTATTTGCAGGGAAAGCATTTATAGCGCTTTTTCTTTTAAGCGCTGTAAAAAGAGGCAATCGCAGAAGTCCAAGGTAGGGGACGACAAGCTGGCGCGTTCTGATTGGCTGGTTCAAACCAGTTTTTGGCGCATCCAGGTTGTTGGAGCGAACGGATCTCATGCAACACGAAACACGCGTTAGCGTGTACCCTCGCATCATCAGCCACTGGATCACATCTAAATGCCATCCAACGCTTCAGGCAGCGCAGGTCTATCATGGTCACACGCGTATCTGCCACACTGGAACGAAAGCTAAGTATTTTGCAATTTTTTTTAATTTTAGTTACACAGCCACGTTTTTATATATATATATACTTTTGTTTTATTTATTGAATTTGTTTTCTTATATAAAAACTATATAAAATTTTAATAAATACATTAATATCTATTATTTTAACCTTTTTATATATAACATCTAATATATGTTATTTGTAAAATTTTTCTTAAAATAAATGAAAGGATTATTTAAATTGTAAAAATCTTTAAAAATTCATATCTATTTTATTTTAATCCTAAAAATTTCCTAAAAATTATTTCTGTACTCGATTCTACTTTTATCCCGATTTAATTAATTAGGTCGCGAGACCAATAATTGATTAAATCGTAGGCATTTTATTATTTAAATTATACCATAATTAGGGTTTGTGATGAACATTCCAACACACTAAAAATTTTATTTTCTTTTCTGTGCATTATCAGGGTTAGCAATATAATTCGCCTCGAGTGCGCGCCTTCAACAAACCTCGAAGATAAGTGTGCTGCTTTATTTAATTTTATTCTTTTAATTGATTCGTTGTTAGGGTTTGCCTTGCCTTCACCTATTTTCTGCCTTGTTTCAGGGTCAATCCTAAAGGCGCCTAACAACCATATCAGATCAAATTCGAATCAAAGCTAAGTATTCCCTATTTATTCATTATTAGTTTATTTCTCTTTCATTTTATTTACGTTAACCCTGATTATCTTCGAATTAATAATACACTCACGCCTTGTCCGTTTCCTTGTCTGTTCTAATGATCAGAGTCAATGTTTCTGATAAACCTTTGCCCTCAACCCTGTCAGGCAAACACCAAAGCTAAGTACACTCTCTCTGTTTTACCTTTATTTCATTATTTTATTTTTCTTAATTAATGAAGTCTGCCCTCGAACCGATTATGCACTCACCTTCAATTTTCTGTTTCTTCTTTTGTGTCAGGTTTATCAATTGTCAAAGCTACGTTACTGGTAACCCTGTCTTAATATTTTCTCTGTTTTATTATTATTTGTGTCAACCCCGATAAGGGATCCGCTGGTTACAATTCCCTTCTCCTCCGCTGGTTTCATTTTCCCCCTTCCCTTTATTGCTTTATATCATTGCGTGGTTAGTAAAATAGGGAGTGACAACCTTAAATTGACTTAGAATAATTAATTAAAAGATAAATATCCGAATTGAATCACGTGATTGATGCACACACGCACACTTTTTTGGGTAACCCTCTCTGTTGCCTGTTGCCTTGTTGCCTGTTGCCTTTGTGTTTTTGCAGAATAAGCCACGTCCCTCGAATTCGAGGATACCTCAGCCATGTTGCCTCGATAAAAAGGTCACGACCCTAATGATGCTGCCTTCGATACACAAATGACCTCGACCCTCGGATTTTGCCTACGGAAAAAGGCTGAGGTATCTTCTGGCTGCCTACGAAATGGCTTATTCTGATCCTTGCCTTAGATTACCTGCCCTTCTATGGCATGGGACAGTCTTATGGCAAAGGATGCTTCGATGACCCTTCAACCTCCAAACGAAAGGCTTCCTGCCCTCTTATGGCAAGGATAGACCCTTTCATTCTGAAAGGCAAAAAGAGACCTATCATCTGAGTTTAAGGTAATTGCCCCTAATTGCCTTGCAATGCTCAAACCTTTTTATTATATTCTTTCTCATAATTTTTCAAAAGGGCAACGCTTATTCACAAGCTAAAGTCCCTATCTTTTTCATCTACTTTTTCTAAACAAACGAGCAAGCAAAGCAATTAAGAGCCCATGGAAAACCATGGATGCAAAGGGTGCCTTACACCTTCCCTTTGCATAAATTACCCCCCGAACTCAGTTTTCTTAAAAGGTTTTTTTCTGTTTCTTTTTGCCTTTCCGAATTTGTTTGGATAAAATAAAAGTCGGTGGCGACTCTTGCTTACCGCGACATTTCGATTATAAAAAAGTCAGTTCACCGTGTTACAGAACTGGCGACTCTGCTGGGGATTTTCCGATTAAAAGAGGGGTTACCTTAAAAGTTTAGGATTCACTTAAATGTTTTCTATTGTTTGCTTTGTTTGTTTTATTTTTCAGGGGCGTTTTGGGAATTAACTGAAGGACGAATCCTACACCCGGATTCAAGTACACTTAAGATTAGGAGTGGCATAGTCATGGCGACCTCTTTCACATATGTGGGAGATGAGTCAATATGAAGTTCACGCTTGAGTTAGGACTCCATAGCATATGCACACCTTTCTCAAATGAGGGAGGTCTATGTATGTGTCTGTGGGTGCGCCGGAGCTCAAGGACCTTTAGTTACCCTTAACCCATCCTGGCCTTTAGGAACGTAGTGGGGGGACTACTCTTGACAAATGTTAAGAACTAGTCGCTACCCGATGCTACAATTCAGATAGGTTCTTTCTCAAAGTATCATTGCATGGTGCAAATGCATCATGTCCGAGGGTGCTTTAGAAGGGCTGACAATTCTGGATAACTTGTAGAACCCGTTGCTGAAATCTCCTTATCAATAGAAATACCCTTGGGAAGGACACCTGATCAGGCCCCATGCAAGCCTTGAGCCAAAAATTGTGTGACTTGTGTGACTTGCGTGACTTGCCTGTGTTTGCTACTAACCTCCATTTCTTTGCAGGTTTTGTTAAGATGACTTGTTTGTCCTTACTATCTCACACTACGCCTAATGCACTGCATTCACATGACATCATGACATCATAAGCATAACATAATTAACTAACCCTTTCAAGGATCTTAGGGTTTTAGGGCGCGCAATTTCAGGCGCTCTTATCAAGGACTGAATTCCTATCTAGGGGCAAGAGGATTTATTTTCCTCTAGTCACATGCCTTCCAAATCAAAGACACAGTACCTAATCAAGGGGCAAGAGGATTTATTTTCCTCTAGCCATGTGCCTTCCAATTCAGAGGTATCCCGAATCAGAGGCTATGACCCACTGGATATGGTGAGCTTGATTCCCATAGAAGAACACCCAAGAATCAGAATTTTTCAAACAAAGATGCTACCAAATCATTTCTAATGTTTCTAACTAAATTCCGTAAAGATCCTTGAAAACATTACATTTGCATTCATCACATTGCATAACAGGTTTCCGCAATAAGTTTCCCATTCTCTCTCGCTGTTTATTTCAGCACAACTGAAATCTCGAGCAATCATTCAAAAAATCTTCAGGCTCGGAATACCCGATCCCATACTTTAATTCTAAACTCACCCAAGGGGCAAGAAGAATTGAAGGCACTTCTGATCGAGAAGGAGAAGAATCAATACAAGTATCAAGGTGGTCAAGATAATCAGAGATCCAAGCCTAAGCGGTCATTTACTCCATTACATATGTCGCTGTCTCAAGCTCTGCAACAACTGCTCAATCAGAACTTGATAACTCTATTGCCTCCATATTCACTTCCTACTAATCCCGCTCCTGGGTACAAGTACCATGCAAGATGTGCGTATCATTCAAACAGTCCTGGTCACGATACAGAGGATTGTGGACCATTGAAGCACATGATCCAAGACCTCATTGATTGCAAGATCATTGACGTCATTTCACCTGAGAAACCTCATATGGCCAATACTGGGTACAATCGGAAAGGTCGCAATGAACCCAACCAATCTGTGGGGACAATTCTAATCTCTACACCAGTTCAACAACAAAGACACAAGTCAGATACATCTAAACGTCAGTTTACAAAGATCAACATGTCACTGGCTCAGGCATTACAACATTTGCTGAGAGAGAACTTGATTACTCTAAGGGATCCTCCTGTAAAGCCTAACACCTCCGCCCCTAGCTACAAGCCCAGTGCGAGGTGCGCATATCACTCCAACAGCCCTGGGCATGATACGAATGATTGTTGGCCATTGAAGAACAAGATTCAAGACATGATCGATGCTGGTGAAATTGAATTCTATCATCCCAAGACCCCTGTGGTGATCACCGCTCCTATGCCTAATCACGACAAGACTGATTGATGTCTAGAAGGATGAACTTTTTAGATCATTAGATTTACTTTCATTTGCAATTTCTATTCTGTTTATTTAAACATTCGAATTATGATAGACATTATCTGTTTTAATAATCATCATCAGTGCATTGCATATGTTTGTCTTGAATAAATTATTTCGCTATCACTCATTTTAAATCGCGTATTTACTTTGCATGTGTTTTATGTTTATTCAACTCTTGCTAAACCGTAAGCCTTTTGAGGGAGGATGACGAAAACGATACCGCAACCTCATACAGTATGCTTTTGAGCGGACTATGCTGACGATGTACAGGCATTGTTTCAATTCCTAAACAGTGGAGATATAAGGATGTTAATCCCTCGTCAACCCCTTTGAGCCTAAGAAGTAGAAGTTTCTTTCTTGTACTAATTAAAACCTTGATCATAACCTGGGGGCAGGGTAGTTCTCAGTTAATTTGGCTAGGCATTCTATTTTAAGAGACACCTTTCAACAAAGGTTTCAATCACAAGCGTTCATCTACACATCAAAGAAGTATCAGAGATGTCAATCAAAAAGCCAATGATGGTTCATCAATCATTAAGCAAGGCAGTCAATATCTTTCAAAAAAAAAAAAAAAGAAAAAATGAAAAAAAAACATATATACAAAGAAAAGCCTGCTAAGTCGAAAATCAAAAGATGACTTAGGCAAAAAATCAAGGCATCCCGCTGACTGTAAACTCAAAATAGACAGTTCAGGCAAAAGTTAGGGATATCAAAAAGATGAAAAAATACAAGTCAATAAATTCCTAAACAACACAATGTTGTGACTACCAAAAGGAAGAAGTGACTGTCATCTCAAAGGTTCTCTTTACTGGTGAACCATCATCATCATCAAAGGTACAAATCTAAAAGTCTCTTGGAACCTGAATGCATAAGTTGAATTAACTGAGCTTAGGACTGAAGATCATCACGAAGAGGGGTGGGTACAATCAAATTTTGAGCCTTTATCTTTTGTTTCTTAAACCGTTAACCGAGCCACGTTACAACCCTCGAAAGTCCTAACTGAAGCATGGTTAGTTCGAAAGCATACTGTCACCAAAAGGTATCCTGACTCCTTAAGGTTTATCACAAATGCTGAGTTGATATTTTGTTTTTACAAGCATCAGGTTTTTACAAACATCTCATTGTTACAAATAACATGTTTTTACGAATATCACGCTTTTACATCTCTTGTTTTAACGTTTTTTCAAAAACTCAAGACAAACGTATGCATTGCATCTCATGAATTCATTATTAAACATATTCTGCTACATAATTTCAAATGTTAGCAACAGGACGAACCTGCACAGGGTACAACTAATGACTAAAAGTTATCCTGACAGACAAGATTACTCCGATAAGCAATGTCTACAAGGGGCACGACACGCTTTGCCCAATCAATCTGGGGCAATCAAGTCAAGATTCGAAGAATCTCTCAAATGCCAAACAGTCAGAGGCATACATCCCAAGTGGATTTCAAGCTATTTCCCGATCAATCTGGGGCAATCAAGTCAAGATTCTGAGAATCCCTCAAGGGTGCCAAAACAATCAGGGGCATGCATCCAAGTAGATATGAAGCTACTTCCCAATCAACATGGGGCATTGCCTTGGGCCTATGACTACTAGGGGCATGTCGCCCATAGCGCATATCTTACAAAGTCCTCGTAAGACAAATCTTTTCAAAAGTTCCTACTAACAGAGGCAAATCTATGCAAGTCCAGTTTGACATCTTGATCAATACTCAGCGGTGTGTCCTAATCAAATCCAGGAAGGGTAGTTACTATAATACTGGGGGCAATGTTCAAGGCATCCATGCCTTCCCACAGCTCCGATTTCACAAGATCATACCCCCACAGAGTAATTCTCAAGAAGATATCTTCAAACATACTCGTCCCGACGAAGACATGACTCCCCAACAGAGTTTACATCTTCAACACTGCCGGTTCTCCAACACTTTGCTCTCCTCCAACACGATTTATCAATATCTTTATCACCAATCAGGGAACATCAAGTCACTGATCATCTCCAAGCAGAAATCATAAATTCCCAGCTGAGCATCTTCAAGACAAGATCAGACAGTACAATTACAAGGACATAAAGATCTACTTTCTTAATCAAAGACAACATAAATCATATTCACATATCATATGTCATAAACATATTCATACACTGCATACATTACCTCATAATGAACTCATACATAACATGCAAAAGCTCTCATTTATTTCGAAGGATTCATTACATAACCCATGCATCATGACATTGCATAAAGATTAACCTTACCTTTTTCAGAATGCAGGTACCGACAAATGAACGAAATCTCCAACTTTCCAAGATCTAATTCAGCTACTACGAATGGTACTGACACGATCAACGCTCGAAGATCTAATTCATTTACCACGAACGGTAATGACACGATCACTTTCAAAGTCTAATTCAGCTACTACGAACAGTACTGACACGACAAAAGATCTAATTCGGTTACTACGAACGGTACTGACACGGTCAACTCTCAGAGATCTAATTCTATCATCACGAACGGTGTAGACACGGTCACTGACCTTCTCAGTCTAATTCAGCTACTACGAACGGTACTGACACGACAGAAGATCTAATTCAGATACTACGAACGGTACTGACACGGTCAACTCTCAGAGATCTAATTCTATCATCACGAACGGTGTAGGCACGGTCACTGGCCTTCCCAGTCTAATTCAGTCACTACGAACGGTGCTGACACGACAAGAGAATCTAATTCTATCATCACGAACGATGAAGACACGATTATCTCCTCAGATCTAATTCTATCATCACGAACGATGAAGACACGATCATCTTTCCAAGATCTAATTCAAGTATCACGAACGATACTGACACGATCAATTCCAAAGGATCTAATTCATCTACCACGAACGGTAATGACACGGCCAACGCGCAAACAACATCTTCTCAAAATTCAACTACCAGATGGCATCCACAAGCCCATCTCCGACAAAAGTCCCTACTTCGAATAGGGCAAATTTCTTGGTATTCTTATGTTCAATCATCTTCCACCTTCAGATACCGACTGGCGTACCGACCACTCTACATCTTCAGGTTTAAGATAATTGAACAGGGGCAGCTGTCATACCCCAAAATTTGCCCATGCTATTTTTTCATACACAAAACCAAATCAAAAGACAAAGCTCCAAAACACAGTCTCCCACACAGAAGTTCTAAACTAGGGTTTGAATAATTCAGAGGAAAATCATTGAATCAATGGCTCAAGGTGGTGCCATAGGGTCACTAACATCCCAAAGTATCTCCATATAAAGTTTCAAGTCAAACAGAGCAAATTTAGTCCCTCAAATCCTGATTAGGTCAACAGTCGACCCCCAAGGGCAAAACAGTCATTATACAGTCAAAACTCAAGATACTTGGTCAACAACATTCTCATAACCCTAAAATCATCATTTGATCAAGGGTTGATCATGATGATGCAAGGAAAGATCAGAGAAGTCAAAAGTCAAGAGTTACTATTTTGGGCATGAACTGAAAAAGTCAACCAAACTTTGAAAATTCGCCAAATATTCATCAGAAAAATTCCCACCAAAGCTCATGTTGAAGGGAATTCATTCCTCTATCCAATTGTCCAAGAATTAGAGCCCATAGATCAATGGTTCAAGAGATATGGCTTCATACATTATAGGTCCTCTTCAAAAAGTCAACAAAAAGACACTTTCTTCAAAAGGTCATAAAATGAGAATGAAAAATGATTTTGACATGGAACCAAAGACATTGGTTAGAGGACTCTCTAAAGTTTCTAAAAAGTCCTAGAACACTTCCATACCTCAAAAATTGAGAGAGATAGACCTGGTCAAAGTTGGACTATTTTGGAGGGAAAAATATGAAAGAATTTGAACATTATTGCAAATGAGCCCAAGTTGTTTTGATTCAAGCTTGATCCACAAGTCATCTAAAGCCCAAGAACCAATTGCCACGAATTTACTTGAATTATGTGATTTATTATGAGTTTTTATTCATATTAAAAGTGATTTAAAAATCAAAATAAATCATGTAAATAACAAGAAATTTGATTTGATTCTATTTCCAATCAATTCAATCATCATTTAAACACAATATTGGATACAAATTTCGTGCACAAAAGGATTGGTAAAAGAAGATTGAAATTGAGCCATAATTAGAAAGATTTCTTCATAATTTCAATCAAATTTTCATCACATTCAAATCAAGATTTAAAAGAGATTTGATCAATTTCTCTTGACCTAATCATTCCCCTATATATACATATCAAGTCCATAGCACAAGGGTTACGTTTTTGCAGCCAAAGAGTGCCTATCCCGAGTCCAAAATCCCTCAAATTTTTCAAACTTCAATTCTGAAATCTAAGCCAATACAGGTGTTGCAAGTGATCAAGAATTGTTCCTCGAGCGTCATAAAACGATTCCCAATCGTTTTCGAGTTACCAAGCACCAAGAACAAAGCACTGTAAGTCATACTTGGTCCGATCCTAATCTTCTTCGATTGCGTTGTTTCAGGCATCCACATCATAATCTAATGGGATATTTGTGTTTATCTTGATGTGTTTATTGTTTCTGGATGATTTGGTACATTGTTATGCCGTTTTGGGTAAACCACCATGTTAGGGTTCATACCTCCGATTTAGGGGTTTTTGATACAGGTTTCGATAGATAAAATTGATGCCCTCATCAGGTTCGTAAGGATCGCACGAATTTAATGGTACCATCGCGAAATACTTTTGTCTTGGTTTGCCTATATTCGCTATTTGCAGGGAAAGCATTTATAGCGCTTTTTCTTTTAAGCGCTGTAAAAAGAGGCAATCGCAGAAGTCCAAGGTAGGGGACGACAAGCTGGCGCGTTCTGATTGGCTGGTTCAAACCAGTTTTTGGCGCATCCAGGTTGTTGGAGCGAACGGATCTCATGCAACACGAAACACGCGTTAGCGTGTACCCTCGCATCATCAGCCACTGGATCACATCTAAATGCCATCCAACGCTTCAGGCAGCGCAGGTCTATCATGGTCACACGCGTATCTGCCACACTGGAACGAAAGCTAAGTATTTTGCAATTTTTTTTAATTTTAGTTACACAGCCACGTTTTTATATATATATATACTTTTGTTTTATTTATTGAATTTGTTTTCTTATATAAAAACTATATAAAATTTTAATAAATACATTAATATCTATTATTTTAACCTTTTTATATATAACATCTAATATATGTTATTTGTAAAATTTTTCTTAAAATAAATGAAAGGATTATTTAAATTGTAAAAATCTTTAAAAATTCATATCTATTTTATTTTAATCCTAAAAATTTCCTAAAAATTATTTCTGTACTCGATTCTACTTTTATCCCGATTTAATTAATTAGGTCGCGAGACCAATAATTGATTAAATCGTAGGCATTTTATTATTTAAATTATACCATAATTAGGGTTTGTGATGAACATTCCAACACACTAAAAATTTTATTTTCTTTTCTGTGCATTATCAGGGTTAGCAATATAATTCGCCTCGAGTGCGCGCCTTCAACAAACCTCGAAGATAAGTGTGCTGCTTTATTTAATTTTATTCTTTTAATTGATTCGTTGTTAGGGTTTGCCTTGCCTTCACCTATTTTCTGCCTTGTTTCAGGGTCAATCCTAAAGGCGCCTAACAACCATATCAGATCAAATTCGAATCAAAGCTAAGTATTCCCTATTTATTCATTATTAGTTTATTTCTCTTTCATTTTATTTACGTTAACCCTGATTATCTTCGAATTAATAATACACTCACGCCTTGTCCGTTTCCTTGTCTGTTCTAATGATCAGAGTCAATGTTTCTGATAAACCTTTGCCCTCAACCCTGTCAGGCAAACACCAAAGCTAAGTACACTCTCTCTGTTTTACCTTTATTTCATTATTTTATTTTTCTTAATTAATGAAGTCTGCCCTCGAACCGATTATGCACTCACCTTCAATTTTCTGTTTCTTCTTTTGTGTCAGGTTTATCAATTGTCAAAGCTACGTTACTGGTAACCCTGTCTTAATATTTTCTCTGTTTTATTATTATTTGTGTCAACCCCGATAAGGGATCCGCTGGTTACAATTCCCTTCTCCTCCGCTGGTTTCATTTTCCCCCTTCCCTTTATTGCTTTATATCATTGCGTGGTTAGTAAAATAGGGAGTGACAACCTTAAATTGACTTAGAATAATTAATTAAAAGATAAATATCCGAATTGAATCACGTGATTGATGCACACACGCACACTTTTTTGGGTAACCCTCTCTGTTGCCTGTTGCCTTGTTGCCTGTTGCCTTTGTGTTTTTGCAGAATAAGCCACGTCCCTCGAATTCGAGGATACCTCAGCCATGTTGCCTCGATAAAAAGGTCACGACCCTAATGATGCTGCCTTCGATACACAAATGACCTCGACCCTCGGATTTTGCCTACGGAAAAAGGCTGAGGTATCTTCTGGCTGCCTACGAAATGGCTTATTCTGATCCTTGCCTTAGATTACCTGCCCTTCTATGGCATGGGACAGTCTTATGGCAAAGGATGCTTCGATGACCCTTCAACCTCCAAACGAAAGGCTTCCTGCCCTCTTATGGCAAGGATAGACCCTTTCATTCTGAAAGGCAAAAAGAGACCTATCATCTGAGTTTAAGGTAATTGCCCCTAATTGCCTTGCAATGCTCAAACCTTTTTATTATATTCTTTCTCATAATTTTTCAAAAGGGCAACGCTTATTCACAAGCTAAAGTCCCTATCTTTTTCATCTACTTTTTCTAAACAAACGAGCAAGCAAAGCAATTAAGAGCCCATGGAAAACCATGGATGCAAAGGGTGCCTTACACCTTCCCTTTGCATAAATTACCCCCCGAACTCAGTTTTCTTAAAAGGTTTTTTTCTGTTTCTTTTTGCCTTTCCGAATTTGTTTGGATAAAATAAAAGTCGGTGGCGACTCTTGCTTACCGCGACATTTCGATTATAAAAAAGTCAGTTCACCGTGTTACAGACTCATATATGTCATAGGCCGTTTCCCTGTTAGATATCTTCTCATGCTCAGCATGAGAGATAGCATTCAGCAAAACAGTTCTGCATTTATGATGATTCCTGAATAGCTTTTTCTGATCATCATTCATCTCTTGCCTTGTCAGCTTTACGCCACTGGCATTTACTGGATGTTTGTAACCATCCATCAGAAGATCCCATAGATCACCATCTAGACCAAGAAAGTAACTTTCCAGTTTATCTTTCCAGTATTCAAAGTTTTCACCATCAAATACCGGCGGTCTAGTATAACCATTGTTACCGTTTTATTGCTCAGCAGAGCCAGATGTAGATGCAGGTGTAGGTGTAGACTTTTCACTTTCATCAACCATCTTTTACTGAAGCGTTTTTCTCTTCCTGAATCTTTTCTAAACACGGTTAAGTGCTTGCACCTTAGAACCGGCGCTCTGATGCCAATTGAAGGATAGAAAAACACTTAGAAAGGGGGGGTTTGAATAAGTGTAGCTTTAAAAACTTGACAGATAAAAATAAATTGCACAGTTATTTTTATCCTGGTTCGTTGTTAACTAAACTACTCCAGTCCACCCCCGCAGAGATGATTTACCTCAACTGAGGATTTAATCCACTAATCGCACGGATTACAATGGTTCTCCACTTAGTCAGCAACTAAGTCTTCCAGAGTCTTCTGATCACACACTGATCACTCCAGGAACAACTGCTTAGATACCCTCTAAGACTTTTCTAGAGTCTACTGATCCACACGATCACTCTAGTTACAATCTGATTAGATAACCTCTAAGACTTCCTAGAGTATTCTGATCCACACGATCACTCTAGTTCCTTACAACTTAATGTAATCAATTCTAAGAGTATTACAAATGCTTCTTGAAAGCGATAATCACAACTGTGATATTTCTCTTAACGTTTAAGCTTAATCTCACTAATATATTACAACAGCAATGTAGTGAGCTTTGATGAAGATGAAGATTCTGAGTTTTGATTTGAACAGAGTTTCAGCAAGTTAATTTGAATTGTATTTGATGTAGAATCGTTAACCTTGCTTCTCATCAGAACTTCATATTTATAGGCGTTGGAGAAGATGACCGTTGAATGCATTTAATGCTTTGCGTGTTCCGTACAGCATCGCATTTAATGTTGTACGCTTTTGTCAACTACCTCGAGCCTTGTTCACGCTGTGTCTACTGACGTAGCCTAGAATAGCTTTTAACGTTCCTTTTGTCAGTCAGCGTAGCTTGCCACTTGTACTTTCTTCTGATCTGATGTTTGTGAATACAACGTTTGAATATCATCAGAGTCAAACAGCTTGGTGCATAGCATCTTCTGATCTTCTGACCTTGAAGTGCTTCTGAGCGTGATACCATCAGAACTTCAGTGCTTCTGTTCTCTTGTTCTTCTGATGCTTCCATAGACCCATGTTCTGATTCTGCTTCGACCATCTTCTGATGTCTTGCCAGACCATGTTCTGATGTTGCATGCTGAACCCTTTGAGACAAAGCTTCTGAGCGCTGAATTATGCGTACTCTTTATATATTTCCTGAAAAGGAAATTGCATTGGATTAGAGTACCATATTATCTTAAGCAAAATTCATATTATTGTTATCATCAAAACTAAGATAATTGATCAGAACAAATCTTGTTCTAACACAAAGTTACATCGACTTTGTCTTCCTCTCCATGCTTCTCCAGCTTCAAGTTTGTTTCGATAGGTGAGGATGCAGGATTCAAATCAACCATTCTGAATCTCTTGAGTATCTCTTTGACATACTTCCTTGATACAACATCTTACCTTGCCTTGACATTTGAAATTCCGTGCCTAGGAAATAAGACAATTTTCCTAGATTCGACATTTCAAATTCCTTCATCACCATTTCTTTGAACTTCGACAAGTTCTCCATGCTATTTCCAGTTACCAACTAGTCATCGACATATAAGAAGATGATTGTTATATTTTGTTCCACAACCTGAACATAGACACCATACTCAGATTTGCATTTGACAAATGGTAATTCAACTAAGTATGAGTCGATCTTCTTGTTATGTGTCCTAGGTGCCTGCTTGAGACCATAGAGTGCTTTCTGCAACTTATATACTTGAATCACTTCCTTTTGAATCACAAAACCAGGAGGTTGTGTGACATAGACCTATTCTTCTAAAGGACCATTCAAAAATGCTGACTTCACATTTAAGTGAAATATCAACCAGCCTTGGTTGCATGTCAATGCTACCACTAGTCGAAGAGTCTCCAATCTTGCTACTGGAGAAATACTTCAGAGTAGTCGAGTCGTGCTCCTTTTAGAAATCCTCGAGCTACTAATCTTGCTATATGTCTTGCGATCGACCCATCAGCACTGTGTTTCAGTTTGAACACCCCCTTTCCATCGATATCTTTTTTGTGTTGGAAATTCGACTAACTTCCATGTGTTGTTTCTCTCGATTGCATGTAACTCTTCGAACATAGCTAACTTCCATTGTTGAATCTTTAAAGCCTCACTATAGTTGATTGGTTAAACACCTGTAAGTAAAGCAAAATGAACTAATTCCCATCTGGTGTGACTTCATCTTCACTAGCTACTTCATAGTCTTAAAGTCTTGTTGGAAGAATTCGAGTTCTTTGAGGACTTTGGCTTGTAACAGTCACACCTTCTTCAACTTCGACCGTGTCAAGAATGTTGGAAACTGCTTCAACTTCGGCTTGAGTTTCGACAATTGCATCAACTTCGACTTCAGTTGTTTCTTCTTCAAAATCATGAGCGGTTTTCGAAGTTAGAGCTTATCAATGGCTTGTTGATTGTATTACTTGAATTCCAATCCTGGGAAGAATTTTCATCAACCACAATATCTTGATTCAACACAATCTTCGCATTAACTCGATTGGATAGCCTATATGCACCAGTCTTGTGATATCCTACCAAAATCATAGGTTCACTGTTGTCATCAAGCTTACTATGTAACACCCCAAATTCTACCCGAAATTATAATGCGGAAAATATATGAGTATTTTAAAATTTCAAACAACACATTGGAGTATCACATATCAACTTATAACTTCAACTTGTATTTCATTCAACAATGATACATAGCATTCGAATTAACAGTCCACTATCAGCTTATCTCAACTCAAACGACTTGGAAGTATAATAAGTACTTCATATTATTCAACTTTGAATCAACAGTTATAATAACGACAACTAAAACATCAAAAAACTAGAAATAACAATATAAGCAACCCTCTGAGTGCTACGTATCAGAGCGACACACCAACTGGACTCGACGAAGCAACAAACTTCCACAGCTATACTTAAGTACCTACCCATTTCCCATGGTAGGGGAAACATCAGCAGAAAGGGTGATATATCAAACTATATAAATAGGATCATGATAAATCATATATTAGGTAAAGAATATAAATGAATCACCGCCTCACACAACATCAACATAAACAGCACAAAGAACATCGTCAATGAATAATCATGATATCAACATATAAACATATTCAACAGGTCATCATATAAGCATCATCAACAAGTCAACACATAGGCATCTTTATTATATATCAGAAATTAGACATATTCGGTTAATCGCATTCACAAGTATTAATATCATCATTCTATTCATTAAATCACAAATTCACATATTCACATAATTCCATCATTTAATAAGTCACAAAAATACAATCACTATATAGTCACAAAACGTCACAACTATGAATCACCTAAGACACATGGGACATGACTCATGTATATGCATGTGGTACCAATCGGAGTTTCAGCCCCCGTCACCAATTTCCCTATTCAAACGCACAAGGCATAAGCCTTCGTCACTAACTTGCGAATCCAGGCCGTTACAATATATATGCATATGTATGCGACTCGATGAACCAAACATCACACAACATCTTCATCATCATTTACTTCACAAAATATCCGTCACAAGGCATCCGCCTATATCACAATTATTACCGATTATTAAAGGTAATAACACTTCACACATATTACAACAACTTCATATAAATAACATAACAATACCGATAATTCACCTAATCAACGGTCGATACCATTAACAAATAATCACAAAGATATTCACAACCAATCCATAAGATATAATCACAACTCAATACCGGTTAATCGGACACAATTCAATTACCTCACCGATTATCCGATTCATTCGGTTAAATTCACTACTTACTGTCATAATCCCTATGTTATTTACTAAATCCCAAAACATGATTACAGCCAAATTCTTGAGATACCGTTATTTACCGACAAACCGAATAATTTATCTAAGTCCAAGTATTTTCCAATTAAATAGACTAATTGAAATTAATTCATCTACTAATTAAATCAACCAATTAATAATCATACCAAATTAATTTCAATTCAATTATATTCTATTCCTAAAATGTGTGTCAATTCCCATCACAAAACTAACATTTATTTATAAAGAATATTTAAATCAAACACAATTTCGGTCGATTCGTAAAATATCACAATTTCAACAAAATAACACCACCATGTTAATCTACTAATTAAACTTAGCTACCACGTAAATTTTCATAAAATTCCGGACAACTAATTATACCGCTTAATTCAACTATTTCGATTAAACGGACTATTTTGAATAACACTTTATTAAGCTTTTACTGTTTTCAATTATTTTTATTTCATAATTACTCATTACTTCTGTATTATCCATTACATATATATTTCTATATCAATTATAAGTAACAAATTTTTTTTACAAATATACATAGTTCTATTTGATGTGATTTAGAAAACTAAGTTATATTATTAGTATAATAAAATGATAGTGTATATTTGAAGCCCTGATCCAAATGCACCCGGATAAATCTCCTGGCCCCGATGGTTTTAATCCGACTTTTTATCAACATTTTTGGGAACTTTGTGGGGATGATATTTTTATGGCAGCTTCGACGTGGTTGGATAGGGGTTTCTTTCCCACTGAACTTAATGAAACCAACATATGTCTTATTCCTAAGTGTTCAAATCCGAAAGACATGAAGGATCTCCGACCCATATCTCTTTGTAATGTTGTTTACAAGTTGATTGCCAAATTGCTTGCAAATCGTCTGAAGATTGTTCTTAATAAGTGTGTTTCGGAGGAGCAGTCGGCGTTTGTTGAAGGGAGGTCGATTCTTGATAATGCTATGGTGGCCACGAAAATTATTCATTCTTTAAAAAGGAAGACGTCCGGTAACAAGGCCCATCTCGCCTTAAAGATCGATATTAATAAAGCTTATGATAGAGTTGATTGGGGTTTTTTGCGTGGTGTTCTCCTTCGTATGGGCTTTGATGAGAATTGGATTCACTGGCTTATGATGTGTGTGACATCGGTGCACTATTCTGTTCTTGTTAACTCCGATAGAGTTGGACCTATTATCCCAGGACGAGGACTTAGACAAGGCGACCCTTTATCGCCATACCTTTTTATTCTTGTATCTGAAGGTCTTTCGGAACTTATCAAAAGTGCAGTTGCACAAGGAGATATCCATGGCGCACAGATATGCAGGGGGGCACCTAGTGTGTCCCACTTGCTTTTTGCTGACGATTGTTTTTTGTTTTTCAGGGCAAATATTATGGAAGCAACTAACCTTATGGAGATTCTTAACATTTATACTGAGGCAACTGGGCAGGAGATCAACCTATCAAAGTCTGAAGTGTTTTTCAGACGTAGTCTGAGTGGCCCCGCCCAAGAGGACTTAGCCCAACTGATGGGGGTAAGGAGGGTTTTGGGTACAGGGAAGTATTTGGGGTTACCATCCATGATTGGTAGGAGCAAGAAGGTGGTGTTCTCTTTTATTAAGGATAGGATCTGGAAAAGAATCAATTCGTGGAGCGGTAGATCTTTATCTAAAGCTGGTAAAGAGGTTATGATCAAGTCTGTCCTACAGTCGATACCGGCTTACATCATGAGTGTTTATTTGATTTCGGATGGGGTGGTGAATGATATTGAAAAAATGCTAAACTCTTTCTGGTGGGGTGGTGGTGGTAACAACAAAGGCATAAGGTGGTTAGCTTGGGATCGTATGACTACTTCGAAAAGTGAAGGAGGTTTGGGGTTTAGAGATTTTAAATCCTTTAATATGGCTATGGTAGCGAAACAAAGATGGAGCATTTTTTCGAAATCAAATTCTCTTGTAGCTAGAATTTTCAAAGCAAGGTACTTTCCCCGCTCTTCCTATCTTGATTCTCTTATTGGTAATAACCCAAGTTTTGTTTGGCGAAGTTTGTGGAAGGCAAGGGCTGTTATTAAGCATGGTAGTAGGTGGTCTATAAGTGATGGTAGTAACATTAAGGTTATGTATGATCTGTGGCTCCGTGAGAGAGGAAGATGCTATCTTAGTGGCCCTCAATTGCAAAGTACTTGTGAACTCTCAGTTAAAGATCTCTTGTTACCCAATATAAAGAAATGGAATGTGGGTTTGATTAACCAAATTTTCGACTCAAAAGGAGCGACAAGTATTCTTCGAGTTCCCCTTATAGAGGATGTGAATGAGGATAGGCTGATTTGGCAAGAGGAGCAAAATGGTGAATATAGTGTGAAAACGGGGTATAAAATTTGGAATGGTTTTCATAGTAACATTCGTTATCATAAAATCGAGGGGAGGTGGAAGAGTATTTGGAGTATTTTTGCACCACCTAGAGCTAAACATTTTCTATGGCAGATTTGTAAAGATTGTCTACCGACGCGTACAAAGCTTCAACAACGTCATGTTCAATGTCCGTCTGTTTGTCCTTGGTGTGAGTTAGAGGATGAAGATGAATGGCATATCTTTTTCGGATGCGGCTCAATCATTCAGAGTTGGCGGGCAGAAGGTTTGTCATCTATTATAGATCCTCGGTTGCCTAATTTCCATGATGCTAAGTCTCTTATCTTTGATGTTTGTAGTCGGGAGGATCGTAGAGATGCGGGCCGTTTTGCTGTTTTGCTTGAGACCCTTGGCGGAGTAGGAATAATATGATTTGGCAAGATACCCGGGATGATGCTCTGAGGATTGGTACTCAACCTTATCATAATTGGTATGATTGGTTCTTAGCTACAGATGATCATAATTTGGTGGCGGGTAATAATTTAACTACAGGTTGGATTCCTCCTTCAGTTAATCCCCTGAAATGTAATGTTGATGCAGGTTTTAATAATGTGTGTGGTACAACAAATATAGGGTGGTGCTTTAGAGATCAATTTGGAAGGTTTATCTCCGCAGGGGTGTCTTGGGATGTGGGTCTTATCTCCGTTGTCGAAGCTGAAGCAACCGCTTTATAGGAAGCAATCCAAAATGCTATTTTTCTTCAGTTATCCCACGTCATTTTTGAAACTGACTGTCAGAATGTCACTAAGGCTATTTATACTTCTCATGTTGGCTCCTCAGAATTTAGCTTTATTATTAAATCTATTCAGCATTTGTTAGTTTTATTTCCGAACTTTGAGGTAAAGTTCATCAAACGCCAAGCGAATTCGGTTGCCCATACGTTAGCTAAGGCGGCCAATTCTTGGTCTAGGCGTAGTTTTTTCAGATATGTACCTCCTTGTATTGAACGTTGTTTGATTAATGATATCAGTTAAGTTTGTCCTTGTCAAAAAAAAAAGAGAAGTTAAGCAAGTGGGATCCACGACTACTAGCTGACGGTCGTCCCAAGGGCTACACGGTCGTCTCCTATAGCACAACGTCATGTTTGCATATGCTCTGAGACACTTGTTGTTCTAAGCACACTATGCATTCATTTCACTCCAAAAGAAACATTAATATGACTATTTTCTTCTATGCACATTAGCACACTTTCTTTTCTGCTCACATACGATTTCTATCTCAATTCCATTTTCACATATTACATTATTATAGCACACGAACTTCATAGTAAATTAACTATTCCAAAACCTAGTATTTCTAATAACCATTTCAATGATTAAATGAACATTAACATTTTTATGAACATCAATTGAAATTTCAAGCTATAACAGAAACAAGTTTAGCACAAGACAATGACAATTTATACCCTAACCCACATAAAATCCATCATATTCCCATTTAGGTAGTAAGAATCCCCCCTTACCTAGAATTGAGTGTAGCTCTAAGAAGATTCAATGAAAAATTAGAGAAAAATGACCCTTTAGAGCAATACTTTGGATCTCCTTCTTCTCCTCTTCACAACCCTAACCCCTTTTCTATTCTCTTCTTCTTCTTTTTTTCTCGATTTCCTTCTTTTCTTTCTATTCTACTACTTCTTAAAATTATAAAAAGTGATACCACCACCACTTAGTCACTATTCATAATTGGCCTAATAAAAATACACCCTTAATACTTAAAGATACCATAATATAAGCCCAATTTAATTTTTACACTTAATGTAAAAATATTACTTCCACTTAAATACCATTAAAATAAAATTCAATTATTTTAATATGCCGACTTATTACTCAATGTCTCATATTTCCGGTCTAATCTTAATTACTCAGAAAATTCCCAAAACGCTAAACATTAACTCATTAATATTTTTAATACTAAAAATTTAAAATCTTCGATTAAATGTCGATCCGCTATCCCGAACTAATACCAACTAAATCGCCCTAAAACGCGAAAATTTCAGTAAACATCACAAATGTCTAAATTAAGCCAATAATTATTTTTCCGGGCGTTACATACTTCTTTTTGCATCAGGAACATGCTTGTAACACATAGATCCAAACACCTTCAGATAACTCACTAATTGTTGTTTGCCACTCCATACTTCTTTAGGAACCTTATTTTTCAACTTCTTGGGCACCTATTCACGATATAAACTGCAGTCGAAACAACTTCATCCCATAAGGACTTTGGCAGATTCTCCTTCTTCACCATGTATCTCGTCATATCCAATATGGTTATATTCCTTCTTTAGGAAATTCCATTATGTTGAGGAGTATAAGGAGCAGCTGCCTCATGATCAACACCATGTTCGACACAGAATTCTTCAAACATCTTGGATGTGTATTCTCCACCTCCATCTGTTCGCAGAACTTTGATTATTTTTTCACTTTGGTTTTTGACAAGTATCTTGAACCTCTTAAAGATGTCAAATACTTTGACCTTTCTCATGATCACATAGAGCCACAACTTTCGGCTAAACACATCGACAAACGAAATAAAATATTTGTTTGCACCAAAGGTACGTTCTTCGAATGGACCACATACATCTGAGTGTACCACTTCGAGTATGCAAGATGATCTCATTGGCATAGTTAAAGCAAAAGAATTTCTGGATTGCTTTCCGACTAAACAACCTTCACATAATTTGTCAGGCATCTCAAGACTTGGAATACAAGTCACCATATCTTGAGTAATGAGTTGATTGAGTAATCAAAAGTTCAAATGTCCAAACCTCAAATTCCACAACCAACTATCCTTGTGGTTGTAAATAATTTTTAGACATTGTAGTTCAGTCGAACCGATCATGGTCTTAAATGTCCTGTTCTTTGGCAGAGGAGATTTCAAGAGCAAATTGTTCTAAGGGTCGAGGACAATCCTAAGGAAGATCCTCTCTTGCTTTGGCTAACTGGAGGTCCTGGTTGCTCCCCCCTCACTGGTCTAGCATTTGAAATAGATATGAGACACACCAAACACGACACTGACACATAGAATTATACGCTTATTATAACTACTTGGTGTAACTGGTGTTATATGTCCAATAACATTTAAAAATGAGGAATACGACATAAGCTTACCGAATTTGGTGTTGAAACCTCATTCATAGACAAAGGTAAGTAGCATTATATTTTTGGATTTGCCTGTTGGAAATGGTTTCTCTTATCCCAATACAGAAAATGTTGCTCAGCAAAGCACATCGAAGCTAGTTCGCAATTCTCATCAATTTCTTCGGAAGGTACTTAGTTTTTCATCTATCATAATATCATTTTTTGCAGTTTGAGATTGGAATAAAACAAGTTGTAATATTATTATGTATATATGCAGTGGTTTATTAATCATCCAGAATTTATCTCAAATCAAGTGTACATTATTGATGACTCATATTATGGCCTTCCTGTCCCAATTATTATTCAAGAAATTTCATATGGTACCACTAATATTGAAATTAAAACTAACAATCTGTAGATGAGAGGTGAGACATATATCCGTATGCTAAGGATTTGCTTCTGCTTTAAATTTGTTTTACTTATAGGAAATGAATATGGTCTCCAACCATGGATAAACCTTCAATGATACATACTAGGAATTCCCGTAACAACATCGGACTACAAAAATTACCAAATACCATTTAACCAAGGCATGGCAATTATTTCTGATGAACTCTACAAGGTGATTTTGTTTTTTTGAATCAATAATCATAATCGTTGTGATAGACTTTTTTCTGACAAAAATTGAGAAATATTTTGTTGATAAGAACAGTCAGTACAAAAGAACTGAGGAGGCGAGTAAACAGAAATAGATTCTCAAAACGTGCTTTGTCTAAAAGACTTTCAATCCTACAAAGAGGTAACTTGCATGTAAACATTGTGTTGTTTATGTCATCTGATTTTAGAATAATAAAAATGGCGTATGCCCGTAATACTAACTGAAGTATTCAAATCATTCTCCATTTGCAAGATCTAGTCTTTTTCTTAATAGGAGTTCTCACTTAGGGGGTATGTAACTGATTTGTATCTCTTTGAATTTCTCCATGAGTAATTTTCCCTTTTTCAAGTAATTGATTAGAGTTTTTTCATTCATTTGGTAAGCCCATTTACTTAATTCATGAGGAGTTAGTGTAACACCCCAATTCTACTCGCGGAATTTAAATGAAATCAGAGTATAAAAATTCACAAATGAAACAATTGAGGTATCTCATATTCATTCACAAAGACAAATCACCTCGTCGCATAAAGTGAATACATAGCATTCATAAAGTACGGAAGAACCGACAACATCAAATAAAAGTCTTTAACATAAAAAACTTTCATAGAAGTGCAACGGAAACTCAACAATTTGTTCAAAGATTCATAGCATTATAATTCAACAATTAACACAATTAAAGTGGCAATCTCCAAAAGACAACTCAAGTATTTGCCAAAACGTAATAAATCAAAAGCAAGTAAATTAACGCATTAGTCCCCCGAGTGCTACGTATCAGAGCGACAACGACTCAAGACCAACTCGGATGACCTCCTCTCAATGCAAATCACCTGCACGTTACCAATATAAAGGCAACAACGAAACAAAGAAAGAGTGAGATATCAATTCATATAATTGAGCGCATGAAAAATTATATATCAGAAATTAGACATATTCGGTTAATCGCATTCACAGGGTCATTAATATCTTCATAATATTCACAAAGTCATTAGTTCACAATTCACATACTTCCGTCATATAACAAGTCACAAAAATACAATCGTCATATAGTCACAAATGTCACACTATGAATCACATAAAAATATATGGGACATGACTCATGTATATGCATATGGTACCAATCAGAGTTTCAGCCCCCGTCACCAATTGCCCAATTCAGAGGCACAAGGCATAAGCCTTCATCACTAATTTGCCAATCCAGGTTGTCACAAGATATATGCAAATGTATGTGACTCGATGGACCGAACATCACACAACACCATCATCATCATTTACTTCACAAAAATATTTGTCACAAGGCACACGCCCATATCACAATTATTACCGATTATTAGAGGTAATACACTTCACACATAATACAACAACTTCATACAACAACGGAACAATTCCGACAATTCACAAAATCAACGGTCAAATTCTCAAGGTATCGTAGTTCACCGATAAGACAAATAGTTAATCTAAGTTCACGTTTATTCCAATTAGATAGGCTTATTGAAAAGTAATTCACCATAACTTTAATCGACCGATTAATATTACAATTTCGACAAAATAACACCACCACGTTAATGTACTAATTAAACTTAGCTACCACGTAAATTTTCATCAAATTCCGGACAACTAAATAGACCGCTTAATTCGGCTATTTCGATCGACGGAACTGTTTTGCATGACACAACACTACTATTTCCAATTTATGTACACACTAACACTTTTCTATTCTATTATAGTTACTAATCTCTATTTAATATAAACAAGTCATGCCTACATTTTATTTGTTTAGTTAAACTATTTCATGGATTATTAATCAAACTAATTAATATAAAACAGGTAAACCAAACATACTTAAGCCAATGAAGTGTAGCTCTCACTAAGATATCTAAACCAAAACAAACACACAAGGTAATCGTTTTTCAGCACACAAATATCTTTTCTAAATTTTTCTAAAGTATCAAATTGACAATTTTAGTGGTCACAGCATAATTTCTAAAGCATGTAGTCAGTGAAAGAGTTTTTTTTTGTTTTTGTTTTTACATTCTTTTCCACTGGCTTGCCGTCCGACACCAAGCTTCATGGTGTAATGAGTGTATAATGCAACCGTCTCTCATATATTGTAACAGTCACATATGAATATATATTCATCCTCACGCTACAACATAAGCTCAACGATTCAACGGTTTCAGTAGCATATGATATGAATACAAACATGAGCATACAAGCATGAAGTTAGACAACAACAATTAGCACAACAGAAAACATGGAATTTCTAGGTTCCGATAACAATTAACACAGTGAAAGTAAAACCTAAATCCCTAAACCCCAACATATAATTGCTCATAAGCCCCATTATAAGAAGAGAACCCCACCCTAACCTTGTTTGGATTGAACAAAACTCTAGCAATCCTAGAACTTGGGTCGGAATTTCTCAAGCTTGTCTTCTCCTCTTCAAGACCTAGCTCCATTTCTCTCCAAATGGTTCTCTTTATTTTTCTGGTTTGCTCTACTCTATCCCTCACTCCAACACACAAAAACCTATTTTTAATATAAAATTTGGGCTTAAGAGTTAACACCCCCTCAATATTCTTCACTTAATCAAAATAGGCCCAACTAATATCTATAATTATATTTCATTAAAAATAAAATCTACTTATTCAAATATACCGAATTATTACTCAATGCTTCATATTTCCGGTCTAATCTCGCTTACTCGGAAAATTCCCAAAACGCTAGATATTAGCTCATTAATATTTCTAATGCTAAAAATATCAAAATATCCCACTAAATATCGATCCGCTATCTCAAACTAATACCGACTAAATCGTTCAAAAACGCAAAAATTCAATAAACATCACAAATGTTAAAATCAAGCAAATAATTATTTTTTCGGTGACATGACATACATATCTCCTAAGTTGGTTGCAAACCTTCTGTTATAAGAGCTTTGTACTTTGCTTTGTTGTTATCGCTTTTTAAAGTTTAATCTCAGTGCTTGATGTAAATTGTTGCCTTCATATCCTTCAAGAACAACTCATGTTCATTTATTTTGATATAATAAATTAAAATGTTGTACTGTGTTATCTACTATTTTTCATGCTCCCTATGTGTTAATCCTACTTACTTATAGTGTTACCTATATAATAATGACAAAATTTGATGCATTTTCAATGATTTACTTTGTTCTCAAATTATTTCATAACTAATTTCACTTGATTTACTCCAAATTTGAATTCTATATGTAATTCTACATTCACACACAATTAACATACAAGTGATTTGGAAATGATTTAAAAAGCTAAAAGACAATTTACATGATATTTGAGAAAATGTTACCTTCTATTGTTCATATTATTAGTTGTTAGTTATTATCATAATAAAATCTAATGTTCTTACTTACAGTATTTTATATATGATATATTAAGAGTGTGATTATGATATTACCATATAATGATACTATGACTATAATATGTTAGGAGGTGAGACCATGAAATTTGAAACATTCATACCGACTAGATTTCTTGTATTTACTTTGTTATTGATTTGTTCTTAAGATATGTAGTTAAACTTTATTTTATTTGTTGTGGTTTTGCCTTTGAAAAAACTTTACCAAAGATGTGTGGTTAAACTTATGTGTAGTTAAACTTTACTGCGGATGGAAAAATGTAATATATATAGTTATTTGTATATATTGATTCATAGTTTTGTGTGATAGGTGATTGACTTTATAAATGATGCAATTGTATCAATGGATGCTTTTGTTAATGCCTATGAACTAGAAGCTTTATCCTTCTCTAGCCCTATTGTGGTATATGTAGAATTATAGACCAAAATCTTTACTAATTTGTCTTTTGTGATAGTAATAATATGGGGTTTTCATTGTGTATATGAAAGGTCTTGCTAAATTTTTATATAAGTTATGTTTTTTTATATAAAAATTATATTACTAGTCTTTATTTGTATAAATACCATTTTAATATATCTTTGTGATGTAGATATAACTGTTATGGCACTTCATAGTTCCAATGTCACAGGTTTTATAATTGCTTAGGCTAGTAGCATAAGGGAACTTCTCACTGTTAATCTAAGTTTGTGCTTAACTTATTGCTGAGTGAATGAGTAGGAACTTTGAAGATGCAATTTTTAAATGGGCTTTTCAAGCAGTTGAGAATGGTGTAATTGTAACACCCGTATTTATTATTTCATATTTTATTTTATTATTTGTGAATTATGTGGATTAAGTGTGTTTATGTGTGCTTATGTAGCTTTATGTTATTTATTGAATTTGCTAGTAAATGACATGAGATTGTGATTAGACTAGTTATTGGGCCTATGTTAGAATTAGCATTAGAGGGGTGTTAATTAGAGCCCATTAGTAATTAGAAGATAGTAAGGGTTTAACAAAAACAAGGGTTTTAGAGGAAATAGAATTAGAAGCTCATTTTGGGGATTTTGGAGAAAGAAGAGAAGAGGAGAATCTCAAGGTTGAAGATAGAGTTGGCTTCAATCCAAACCTAAGGTAAAGGTGTAGTTCTTTCATGCTAAAGGGATGTATGATGGTGTTTAGGGTGGGGTTTTGATTATGTGTTGTATCCATGAAATTTTGTGTAGAAATCTTAGGGTTTATGATGAAAATGCATGAATCTTTGATTGTAAATGTGTTTAAATTGATGTTTGATGATGAAAGATGATAGATTTCATGATTATATGTGTTTAATCGCTATTTGAATGAGTTTTGGTTGAGGGATGTGTGATTTCGCAGTTCTGTACCTACTGTTATTTTTCTGCATAATCGCACGTCCACTAAGCGGACCCTGTTTATTTTTGAAAAACTGATACAGCTCGCTAAGCGAACCTAGCCCGCTAAGTGGAGCTGCGAAGAGTAAAAGTTAATGTCTTGCGCCGCTTGAAGCGAGGTTATGGAAATTGTATTTCCATAAGCACGCTTGAGGGTCGCTAAGCGGACCCTGTTGCACAAAACTTGTTCAAACTTTGAAATTATGTATCTTTTGATCCGTAACTCCTTTTTAAGTGTCGTTTGAACCTCCGTGAAACTTTAATTGATATCTTTCAAATGAATATGAGATGAAAACATTTAGAAACCTTTTTGAAGCTTTCCTTAAATGAAATTGCTTGATGTTTGTGATTGTTGTTAGTAATGTGATGAAATTGTGATGCATTGTGAATTGAAGTAATTTTGTATGATGATATAACTTAAAGATGTGATTGTGAAGTGATGCATTCTTATGAATGATGATGATTTGTTGTTGTCGAAGTTCAACATTATATTGATAATGTTCGATGGTGATTTAGACGATGTTGTGACGTATTGTTTGTGATGTGTGTTGTGTTTGTGTGGATGTACATTCATTGAGTCACATCCATTGCATAAAGACACGGTGGCCTTTTGGCAAAAAGCGACGGTGGCCTTAATGGCAAATAGCGACAGTGTGCCCAATGGCAAAATTGCAACGGTGGGAGTTTTACTCCAATGGTACCACATGCATTTGCATAAGTCGAGTCACATGTGAATTGCATTAGAGTCTCACTTGATTATGTTGTAATGAACCGATGAATATGTGTTAGTTGTGATATGATGACTTGATGATATGATGTTGTCGTGACGAGTTGGAATTTCTCTTGTGAATTGCTTATATTGTCATGGTTGCTTGTTGACATTGTTGTCGTTGCATAAGTTGATTATATGAAGTGAATCGTCGTGCTAAGTGTTGTGATGAGAAGTGGTGACCAATGTATGATCTTTTCTCTTGCTTTGAATATTATCATACGTTTATTTATAATGAATGATATATCACCCCTTATGTTTGAATGTTATCCTCTGTTGGTAACGTGCATGTAACGACGTGGAGTAGCCGTTTACCCTATAGCTCGAGTCGGTGTGTCAATGCTCTGATATGTAGCACTCGGGGGGATGTTTGCGATACTTGCTTGTGTATTGTTTTATGTTGATTATATTTTGTTGGATTTTGTTGTTATGTCTTGTTGAGACATGTTGGACACATTGTGCCATGTTGGCAAGGATATAAGATTTGGATATGTGTTGTTAATGGATTTCGCTGCGATATTATAAAATTGTTTGGATTTAAATGTTTGATGAATTATGAGTTCCTCTAATATAAGTGTTATGTATCCATGTACTTTGAGCATGATTTGTGATTTGTTTAAGTCGAATATGTGACGCCGCAAATTAGTTGCTTGTTTCGATGTATTGTACTCTAATTTCTCCTATTATTAGTGGGGTAGATTTGGGGTGTTATATAGTAATTGTTGTTGCTAGTGGATGTAATTCAGGACCAAAATTCGGAACTGTTATAAATTTGCCACTTTGGTTGTTTAGTGTTGGTGCTAGCACAAGAGATAGGGTCCAAACCTTCCAATTTTACTATATTAGGGCCTTTTTGGTTAACATATGTAGTCTATTATTAGAAAAGGAGAATTTCACTTTAAAAGAGCTTATGAATGAAGAAGTATTTAGAAGATATTTTGAATTTTTGATAACTTTATATATTTAGCCAAACGGCTATTATTTAATTTTTTTAATGTTAAAATTATTTTATTTAAGTGTGTTGTATAAATATTTATCTTTTTAAATAGACAATATTATTTTGAATGAGAATAGTTTTATATGATTATATATTTATGTGAATCTTTTTATGTAATGATGTCTCAAGTTGAAAAAAAAATATTTTCTTAATTTTAGAAATCTATCAGCTGCGGACTTACCTACAGATTTGAAAATTCTTGAGGATTTACATGCAAAATTATATGTGCTATTACCTGCGGATTTTGAGTAATAAGAAAACATTATATAAAATTACTACGGTTTGAACCGTCAGCATATAATACTCATGTCAGTTTGAAACCGTCGCAATCAACAATGAAAACAAAATAAAAAAGAAATTCACGACGGAATCTAACCGTCGCCATTTCCAATTTAGGTCAGTTCTGACCCGTCGTGAAGGATAACGACGGTTGGTGTGATAGTTTTGGCAACCGTCGCTAAACAGCTTGGGGACACACATTTCTGCGATGGTACTGCAACTGTCGTAGATTGCAAATTACGGTGGTTTTAACCGTCATAACCTGCTAAAATAACCGCCGCAATCTATCAATTTTCTTGTGGTGACCACTTAATGAGATTGTAGATGAGACTGAAGTTGTGCTTGAGGAGATGATGAATGAAACTGAATTACCAGCTGATGATATTAATGGACAGGGGGAAATGATACTGGGGTTAGTGATGTAAGGGATAAGGATGTAGTAGATACTGATGATAATGGACAAAGGGTTGGGGAGGTTGATGATGGGCAAAGTTCTAATAGTTCTGATGATGAAGACTTCAATTATGATAGTGCAACGGAGGTAGTATTTGATGATGACTCTGATGAGTATAAAATTGAGTTGGATGAGGAAGATGGTAACCTACTTGAAGATGATAATGTAGGAGTAAAAAGAAAAAAAGGTAAAGAAAAGTGGGAAGAAAACAAAGAAGACTTGAAAGGTAGTGATAATGAAAGTGAGGATCTTGAAAGTGAGTGTGACAGTGATGATAGCAGTAGATTTAGGAGAAAGAAGTTTCCAATATTCAAGGAACAAAAAGACATGCCCAATAACAAGTGGGAGGCAGGAACATATTTTACTACAAAAGATGATTTCAAAAAAGCAATTACATCTTATGCAGTCCAATTTGGCAGAGACCTAAGGTACACTAAGAATGACAAGATAAGGGTGAGGGTTAGATGTAAAGAAGGATATCAACGTGAAGCTTACTGTGCTAAGTTGCCTAATGAGAATTCTTGGCAACTAAGAAAGATAATAGGCACTCATAATTGCAGTAGAGAGTATCATGTGAAGATGTTGAAGACTAAATTGTTGAGTAAAAGAATACAAAATTCACTTAAGACCAACCCTAGAATGAAGTTGAAGGACATAAAGGAAAGGGTTCAAAAGAAGTGGAATGTGAGGGTCAACAATACAAAGGCCTTAAGAGTTAGGTCAACAATATTTTGGATTAGATCATACTTCAAGACACATAACAAGTGTGATGATGTTCTAAATAATATGTTAGAGGCATTCAATAGTGTCATCTTGGATTCTAGGTCCAAACCATTGATAACCATGATGGAGGAAATCAGAACATACATGATGGAGAGATGGGCTACAAACAGGTTGAGGTTTGAAAAGCTAGCACATGAAGAGGTGATACCAAACATTAGAAGGAAGATTGAGAAAACAAACTCATACACAAACATGTGGCTAGTCAGGTAGCACATTTCTGATTATTGTATTCAAACTCATTAGAACATTTCTGATTATTGCATTAAACCTTGATTTTAGCACATTTTTTTATTATTGTATGTATTGTTAGGATGTCTGATGAGCATATCTTTGAAGTGAGGCATCTTGAAAATTATGCAAAAAGTTCACAGTCAACTTGAAGGATAAAGTTTGTTCATGCAGAAGATGGGAGCTGGCAGACCTACCGTGTGTGCATTAACTTTCAGCCATGAAGAGTAGGAATCATAAGGTTGATGACTACATACCTAATTATTATAGAAAGTTAAGATATGTTGAAGTCTACAAACCTGTTACTTTTCCTGTTAATGGCTCTAATCTTTGGGTAAGAACAGAGTATCCTGATGTTCTTCCTTCAACATATAGGAAAATGCCTCGAAGGCCCAAAAAGAGAAGGAATTTAGAGCTAGGTGAAATTGATGGGTCTGATAGAAAAATAAGAAGGACTGTATTTATTGTTTCATGCAGCAGGTGTAAAAAACCAGGTCACAACAAGCTTACTTGTAAGGTTCCATCAACTACTTAAGCATCCCAATCAGTGCCTGCTCAAGCATCCCAACCACTGTCTTCTCAAGCATCTGAAGCATTGCCTAATCAAGCGTCCCAACCAGTGTCTGCTCAAGCATCTTAAGCATTTCCTACTCAAGCATCCACATTAGTGCCTTCTCAAGCTTCTAAGCCAGATACCAGTCAAAGGTCCAAGAAAATGACTCAAAAATCAAAGAAGTTGCCAGTCAGAAGGCCAGCTACCCCTTTCATACCACCTGGTCCTACAACAAGATTGAATGCAGCTAGAACAGCTGTTGGCCCAACAACAAGAAGGATAACTCTACCAAGAGAGACACCCCAAGCTGGAAAATCTAGTTATATTGTAGCAATCTTAAATTGTCGGGTCTTTTGTGTTTCTTTTATGTTATGAACCTTTTAGCACTCTTAAGCAACTATGTTAATTATGCATTTTGAATCTGATGTAAGATCTTTTTGGACAACTACTGTTGGTATTAAGCAATTGTGTTATGTAAGATCTTTTTTGACAACTTATGTTGGTGTTAAGCAACAATGTTAATTAGGCATGTTAAACCTTATGATTGTTGTTGTTATTAAGCTTGAGATGGAAACATAATGAAAATGTGAAACTCATTATTGAAACACTTAAATCGTCCTTTAATTGAAATGGAAAATGATACATTTGTTACAAACTTTTACTACACAAATCCAATGTGTAGCATCTGACCCAAACTATGTTAAAACGGTTTACCTTATTACAACATCCTAACAATAACAACAACTAAAAGAAAACAAAACAATCTCTTCCAATTTTTTTCCAGATTCATGCTCTTCTTCAATTGTTTTGTAATTCTTTAATCTTCTTCTTTAAACACTCCACCTCCATTTTTGCAGCCCCAATTTCCTGTTCAAGCTTCTCCAACCTACTCTTTTGATTCCTCATAAACTGATCTTTTTCATCCTCAGCATCATCATAGAACCATTGAAAATAGCCACATTCGGGTTGTGCTGCACCCTGGGTCGTTCAGAATAAAATTCCAATCAGAAAAAACACAACAATGGAATGCGATTAAATACGATTTACCTTATAATTACGAAAACCTCAAAATTGTCGCCCATAGTTTGTGACAGTTGAAGCTCTTCGTAGAGTAGCCATGTCTCCACAACCATATTTAGGTTTCCATCACAACATCCCTTCTGCATTCCCACCTTTCTTCAAATTAGAATCCTATGTACATTCTCCAGAATTCGTTGAGGAAGAAGACTTCATTTTCCACGACCAATTTCAACCTTGCTTGACAGCTGACCCTTTGATTTAGTTCTGAAAATGTAAACCCTAGAAGCTGGGAAATTGGGGACGAAGCTAATTTGAAGAAAGGTGGAAGCAATGACACATAGAATATAAAAACATATAAACAATTCCACATCACCTTCCACGTAGGAATATTTAACATCTGTTACACCTTATTTGACAGAAAGGACAAGCGTGCACCTTTTTAAACAATTAAAGGACCAGTTTGGAACTTTTTAAAATTGAGGGATCAAAATGGACCCAAAGGTATACTTACGGGACCAAAAAGGATATTTAGCCTTTTTTTTCTAATGGGAAGGCTTTGGGAGGCCACATAAAGTCCCATTATTCCAAATTACCAACCTCTCTAAAACCTCCATTAAATAGGCAAGCACCTGAATATTCATTAGAGTCAACCCAACACCTAAATCACTCTATCACGACATCTTCCTTATCAAATGCCAATACAAGAAATAACTCTATACACAATCTTAGATATTTGAAAAGAAACTCCTATTATAACCTAGAAAACTTTGGAAGGAAAACTGTGTTTCAGTTTCATCCAAAAAATCCAATTGGAAAAAGATCGAAACGCTATCTTAGACAAATAAGTGTGACTAAAGAGAAAGAAAAGAATACCCAATTTTGTGTTGCTGAAGAAAAAGACGAGAATGGACAATTTAATGTCGCTGAAGAAAATGAAGAGAGTACATAATTCCAATTAGTGTCTGACGATCGTGATATGGAAGCTGCTAAAACACTGGTTATTATTTCTGCGAATGAATGACAACAAATCGAGGAGAAATACTATCAAAAGAAGGCAAAATTTTGTGAAAATGACCCTATTGGATTTAAGTGTTATATTTATCATGAAGTGTTTTAATCTTATCAAGATATTGTTGGACATGATAAAATGCATAAGGAAATTAATAATCTATTTGAAGAAGTCGCTGTACATGGAAATGAAGATGATGTAGTAAATGTAGAAGTGCATAATTGTATGTATTGCTTCAAAATCTTTGAATCTGGTGAATTACTTGAGGAACATGGGAAGGTACACTTGTCTTATTCTTCTTATTCTAAGCCATAGAAACATAGTTTTAAATTGCGGTCGTGGTCGTTGGTTTAGATTTTAATGTCATTGCATTTTCTTTGTTTGAATAATGTTAAACATTTAGATTTATTTTATTTTAATTATTATATAAAAGTTTTGTTGGTATTTTTTACATGTTTTCCATATTATTTATTGTTTTTTGCTACAGTCATTTTTTATTGAAATTGACATCTCTATCTAAACTTTTTGAATCAAAGATATCACGTAGTTACAAGCAGTAATCAATCTTCGTTCTTGATGTGATATCAAATGGTAAAGTTTACACTCTCATTAATTTAATGTTAAATAGTCCCGACTACTAACCTAAGATCAAACGAGGGAGTTCTATAACTTTATGACGTTGTTACAATGAACAAAATAAATTTATCGATTCCTAAAAAATTTGTTATTATTATTATATACAATAAATTAAAGTTATTGATTCCACTTTTATCTAATATTATTTTTATATATTTTGGAAAGTTATTATCTAAATATGATTAATTTTGTTGTTATTTGATAACGAATAAATGATTAAATACAAAGTTATGTTGTCATAAATATGTGTATGTATGACTCAAGAAATTTTAATAAAAAAAAACCCGAACCAATCCAAACCGCATTGGTTTGGTTGATTTTTTTCTAAAAACAAACTGAACCGCACTCTTTTATCTTGGGTTGAATCCCTTTTATGCTTTCTTTAATACAATTTTTTTCTTATAAAGAAAAAACACATATGACAATTCTCCATATTAACAATCACCTCGATTATGAGCAAAGTGTGACATACACGCTGATTCATTCTTTTTCCTCCAAAAAGAATGAATTGAAGGAGTGCATTGATAAACCACATGTTATCATATTTAAGGTTTAACCTAGATAATTATGGATGACTTGACCAGTACCCAAGAAATGAAAGCAAAATGTGAGATGTGACTCACAATTTACTAATAAAGCTCAATGCCAAAGAATGGCCCCCGCAACCTGCGAGCTTTGACAGATAGCATATGCGTATGGTACTTTTGTTGCTATTTCTTTGATGGATTTGGATTCAAACTATGGTATGCCCCTCCACTTCTCTTTTTGGCACATCAAGATCAGAAGGAACAAGTTTCATATTTGTAATATATAATATTATGTACATTATAATTGACTAGACTTTACTGAGGGAGTGTCCTTCAAAGTTTAGCATAATGATATTTGCATGCACTCATAAATATTGAATGTGTCATAAGGATCTAAGTTGCTTTATGTTATATCAATCATAAAGTTCATAATTATTTTGGAATCTTTATTATGATGTTTCTTTTTCTGTGCTTGGGTCTCTTATTGCTCTCACCACATGCATAATAATATTTCTATATTTGAAAATTTTAAATTATAAAGAAAAACTATTTATAAAAAATATTAAGTATTTTATTTTATTTTATATACAAGAGGGCGTAACACTTGCGCCCGGAAGAAAAAGAAACTACAAACTATCAAACAAAAAATTACTAATTCCAATCGAATCCGCAGTCATATACGGATCAAGAAACTCTGGAACTTCATCATAAAGGATGAAATTTTTGTCAATGCAACCACGCTTCGCTAGCACATCTGCACAACCATTCGAAAATCTATTAGCATGAGAAACTATCATTATCTCATCCTCAGCCATAATATCTCTAATTTGGTGGAAAATTGATACACAATAAGTTATTCTAATCACTCCATCTTCTAAAGCTTTTGCCACTATTAGCGAGTCCATGTTCAACTTCATCCTTCGAAAGTTTAACCTTTTAGTAATCTTTATTCCCTCAAAAACTCCCCAAAATTCAACGAGCACTACAATTTCCTAAATATTTGAAAAAACCTCCTTTCTAACCACCTTTGTGATATCTGATTATACCCCGCACCCCGCTTCTCTATTTGCGTTACTCGCACCATTTGTATTAAGCTTCATTATACTCGGTTTTTAAATCATTCAAGTAACACTTTTTATTTATAAAAAAATATTATTATTTTTTACAAGAAAAAATATATTATTTTAGACTATTAACAAATGCATTTAAAGCATTCATTAACATTTTTCTAATATCACAATCAAGACCCTACCTAAGAGTTAGGGTGTAAAAAAATTAGAGTTATATTATGCAAAATTTAAGTACTTGATACTTTGGATGATTGGTGTAGTTTTCCGTGTCTTTGTTTTGACCGTGGTTTTATTTTTTGATCTTGTTTTAAGTGTAATTGGCAGCGGAAAATTGACAGTAGGAGATTCATCTGATGGACAGTTTGGATCAAAAGAATTGAGATAGTATTCAAGGATGCTCTGACGAATGTGGACGAAATCCTATTTAACATCAAAACAATATCTTGGTTTTGGTTTCTTATTGATTCTAAATAAAAAATTATGTAATTTCTATGATTGGTTTTGGTTTCTTATTGATTCTAAATAAAAAAAATTGTGTATAAAAGCACTCTAAAGGTTATGGTTGCTGTAAATCCTGTGTTGGATTGCTTTGTCTTTGGATTTACTCTAATAAGTATACAAGTTTGCTTATTAAAAAAAAAATTGTAATTGAGTTGGAATACCCCTAATATTTTTTTTAATTTAATTCTTTTACTTATTAAAAAAAACTTGTATATAATTTCTTTTAAATAAATCAAATTTTTTCTGAATTTAAGAGTTAAGTTTTTGAAATTTTAATTTTGATATGACTCTTAAATGTATTTAAAATTTTATTTTATTTCATTTTAAATAAATAATTTATTTTATACTTAAATCGATGAGCGACCTAATGTATTAATATGATTAAGTTCTATTTTAAAATTTAAGGTGGTATTTAAATAATACAGTTTTATATTAAAACTTAATTCAACAAAATTTTATAACATATATTTTAACATGTCAAAAATTAACAAAGATTAATATATTTAAATTAATGAAAATGTTTTCCTGTCAAAAGATAAAAATATTATAATATTAAAATAAATTAGAATATTTTGATTATAATATTTAAAATAAAAAATAAAATATTATTCATATTTATTTAAGTATGTGAGTCTAATTAAGAGGCCTAAATTTGTTTTGTTGGGTTTTTAAAAAATGTCAATAAAAAATCATTTAGACTTGTTAAAGGTATTTTGTTATATATAAGCCATTTTTAAAATTCAATCTTCTAAACATCCAATTTAGTTATACTGAGTTTGTTAAAACAAAATACTTATAACTTTTATGAATTTTGTAAAAATCCTTTATTTTATATCTCTTAGATTTTATTTGGTGTGTAATTTTTTTTCGATTTGTATTATCGGTCCTTTTTGTAATCGGATTTGAGAATTTATATTCTCTTTTCAATAAATCTTGCTTAAAAAAAAATTTATGAAAGAGAGAGTGTGTAGTTTGACACAAACAACCAATTTAAAAGAGATTTCAATTAGATTGAGGAAGTGTAGATTCGAAACCCTAACGCCACATTTATTTTAAAAACAAAATGATCACTAGACAATTAGACTTTAAAAAAAGAACTTCAATTAATTTAAAAAGGAGGGAGTAGTGACGATAAAAAATAGAAACCTTTTAAAAATGTAAAAATATTTTACTTATATATAAAAATTGATGTATTTTTATATTTGTGAAATATTTTGCTTGTTGTAAGTAAATTAAAGTTGTGGGAAGGAAAGCACAAACCCTAATCTACATTCCTTAGTTGTGAAACAAAAAAATATGGAACGAATGAAGAATATGATACAAAAATCCTTTCAGCCTACTTTTGGAGAGAAAACTTATTGATAAATATATTTTTTTTTTCATTATTTCTTTTAATGTCCATGTATACTTACGTAATTGCATTTTTAGATAGCCTAATAATATTTGTTTTATAAAAATATATATCATTTTATGTAAAGTGTATTTATGCCAACTTCTATGAGTTTAGCAATACCTCATTGTTTTATTTAAGTTAGGTTTCAATCGGTGTGTAATTTTTTTTTATTCGGCCTAATTGCCGTATACTTTGTTCTTGGTTGGTTATTTATAAAAATCTCTTGCTTTCAAAAAAAAAAAAAGTCAATCTATAATTATCTATAATCTTTTTTTCCATGAAATAATTAAAGATTCATTTCACTTTCATTCCTTAAATATTCTTTCTTTTTAATTTCTCTTTTTATTTTTTATTTTTAACTAAACAAAACAAATTTAAGACTTTTAATCAATATTTTAAAATCCAGTTTGACTCGGCCAATTGAACCGGTTCAACCTTGAACCGTTATCTAATTCGGTTTCCTTTGGACCAATAAACGGTTAGGTCTATAAAATTGGAATAAAATTACTTCAAGCGCAAAATAATCGTAAAATCGGAACCAATTTTGGTGAACCAGACGGTTCAAAAAATTAAAAATAATTTTTTTATGTTTTACTTCATTTTATTTCTTTGCTTAAATCTAAAAAATTAATTATAGCAAACATTTAAAATTGTATATATGGAAAATAAAATTGAAGGACTCAAGACAATGTAAATGTAATAGAAATAGAAGAAATAATGTAATGTATGTGGACACAGGATAACCAATGTTGGTATGCAAAGAGATGTGAAAAATTATACTGATTAATAACTTATGGCTTTGAGTTAAGCAATTAGGACAAATATATACATATTGGTAATTAACTAATTTTATAATTTGTTATGAGGTCTTACATTGCATTCTTTTTATTTTGTAAGCTTGTTTATTAGTATCGTGTTTATTTGAAAATTTTATTTTACAAATTATAATATAAATCAATTTTATTAAGATATTTAATAATATAATTATTTATTTTTTTAGTTTAAATTTAATATATGGTTCAATCACGGTTGATTATGATTTAAAATGGAGGGAGGGTGTAACTAGGTAATAGGAGTCAAAATTAAATAATAAAAAATAAATTTTAAAAATTCAATTTAAATAAAATGTATAAAAGTACAAAGTGAATTAAATTCAAGATTATTATTAATTTAAATATCAATTTTATGTCCTTTAATCTTTTGATTGATTATTAATTCATATTCTAATAAATATATTATGTTTTATTATTTATTTATTTCATATTATATACTTACTTTAAAAAAATACAACATAATTATTTCATGTCGCCTATATAATTTGGTTTCTCCTCAAAAAAATGAAAAGGGGATTACAACAATACTAGCAAATTTTACACAAATGAAAACACAAACAATTTAGTGCAGTGTATGTGTGAGTCCAATTTTAAGAGAGTCGAAAGTGATTTTAGGAGTGTAAAATTAATTTTGATATATATGTTTTTGCTTTCAAAATTAGTTATAGTTAAAATTAAGATTTTGAGTTTTAATTAAATATAATGTTTATATTTAAAAAAAATTCAACTCATTTTTATATAAACATGTTAAAATATAAATTATTTCAGCTAGATTTTATAATAATAATTTAATAAAATTAACTATTGTGACTCTGAAACTAAATAAATATTAAAAAATTCATAAACATACGCTTTACTTTCAAATGATGTTTACGATAATCAATTTATAAAATTAATTATTGTGATCCAAAAACTAAATCAATATTAAATTTGTATATTTTATGTATGCAAACATAAGTGATATTATTTAACTTTATTTCATTTTTTTTATTTGTGTGTGAATTCTAAACATTTTAAATTTGAAGTTATGTTCAAATAAATATTTCCACTGAAATACAATAATCATATCACAATATGTGGGTTTAAGCATTTGAAAAGTATGATAAGATTTTTTTTACAATAATATTAATATTTTTACAAGATAGTTTTATCGTATAACGTGACACTAACCTACTGTTTACGAATACAGACTAAACATATATTCACGAATACGGACTAAACATATTTGATTCGTACATTAGATTTGATTTTAATATTAAAAGTCAAGCAGCGAAAAATAAGAACTTTATTCCATTATAATTTTTTTTTTATTTGAGAGATTATTCTTCGCATGTTTAAATTCAAATTCAAACTTCAAAATATGTTAGATGTGTTAAATCTCTTAAACGAGAGTTTATAAGTTATTGTAGTTCTATTAAACTAAAAATTATAGTATATGTCCTAATTGTGTGCAGGTGAGTTTTGTAAGTTATGACAGTTCTATTAAACTAAAAAGTTTAGTATATGTCCTAATTTGGTGATATCTACTTCATTCACACCATAGAAAACATGTGTGTTTCCTAAAACTCGAATTAAATAGATTTGCTTAATGACTAGTTAAAACTGTTTTTAATTGCAAGGTGGATTAAATTATATAAATCAAGAAAAAAATTAAGTGTACAAGAAACAAATAAGAAATACAAACGATCCTCTAAAATAGACAAAAATCAGTTAAGCAAATCGCAAAGATAGAAAAACCAACAAACAACAATAACACACCCAACATCTATAACAATTCATCATCGACAAAAAAACAACTTAAGAGAGTTAATTAAAATCAATCACATCATTAAAAGAAGAAGAAAAAAAGTATACAAGCAACAAATAAGAAATACAAACGATCCTCTAAAATAGACAAATATCAGGTAAACAAATACCAAAATATAGATTATAACAGCCCTTACCAACAAAAAACAGCTAAAGACAGATAAACTCAACCACATACAAAAAAAATAAAAGAGAATCGCTGGTCATCTAACACATCCCTAAAAATAAAGGTATCATAATAGGTGACGCTCCTAATCAAATAAAGAGAAGATTTAGGGTCCGTTTGATTGGGGGGTTTTGGAGGGAAGGGGAGGGGAGGGGAGGGAATATTTTAAGTTAAGTATGTTTGGTTCATTTTTTATGAGGGGAGGGGAGGGGATTGGAGGTAATCAGATTCCCTCCTGAAGCAACTTTTCGTTCCCCCAAATCGGAGGGATTTGGAGGGGAGGGGAGGGAGAGGAGTTATGATAAAATCTATTTTTTCTATATTGACAAAATTACCCTCACTTTTTAATTAAAATCTTAAATTGTTTTTAATATATATTATACGATAATTTTTATCGTCTTATTAGAATTCCTCCATTTTTTACGATAACTCTATTATTTTATATTAATATAGTGACTTAACTTTCTTCATTTTTTCATGTGTTTTATTATATACATTTTGATTTATTATTTTGTAAGAACTTAATTGTTTTATAAGTTATTGTGTTGTATTACATATTTTTATATATAATTGTAGTATATGAGCTATATATAATTATCTAAAATTTAATTTTATAAATATTTTATGGAATTAGATGGATCGTCAAGATGATAAAATAATTCATCTGATCATGTATCATATGATTATTGTATGAAATTTATCAATATTTTATTTACGCTTTAATATATTTTAAAGTATTTGAAATAGTAAATATTTTGTGTTTCATTATCTATATTGTTTATGAATTGGCAAAAAAAAATTAAGAATATCACATTGTTTTTATTTGATTTAGCATGAGTGTTATACTATTTTAAGGGTTAAAAGGTAAATTAGTTTTAAAATCCCTCCCTTCCTTTCCTGAACCAAACATATTTTTAATTAAAAATTCTCCCTCCACTTCCCTCCCCCTCATTTGAACCAAACATACTTTTAATTAAAATACCTCCCCTCCTTTTCCCTCCCCTTTATTAAATTTCCTCCCCTCCCCTCCCCCCGTTGAACCAAACAGACCCTAAGCATTTGAATGGACTCACTTCCAAATCAATTCAATTGTCGAATTCACTCGATGATTAGCAAAGAATCTTTTCCGACAAAAACTAATTTTATTACGATTTTGTATGAGTCTGACTACTAATACCAAAAATCCCCTCAAAAACCCTTACTTGATCTTAAGCAAGTCTTTCTATCCTTTCTAACCCCGAAAACCCCCCTGAAAAACCCTTATTTGATCTTAAACGAGTCTTTCTATCCTTTCTAACCCCTAAATACCCTTATTTGATCTTTAACCAGTCTTTCTATCCTTTATAAACCCCCAAAATCCACCCCTCAAAAACCCTAATTTGATCTTAAGTAACGAACCAAACCCTATTGGAGTCTCGTATCTCTCTCTAATAATGTGAATGTGAGATATCGAGAGTGAGAGAGAGTGAAGCAGAGGCACACAGCGCAGACACAGAACACAGCACATGCGTGTCTGCACCATCCATCCACATACCCAAAACCAATAGCTGTGTGTGTTTCAGATACTTTACGTGCCATTCGAGGCATTTCCCAATACATGCATAATCAATCTTTTAATTAAATAAGTTTCATGTGTGTGTGAGTGTGAAGTTTAAAAAAAGCTTAATTAAAGTTGGAGTAGAATCTTACCGTGAGAGACAAATTAGTTACATAAAAACACAAAGAAAGCAAGAAAGAGAGAAAGTACACAGGCATAAAAACATATCTGACAACATGATTCCCACACTTGTTTCTTCCCAACACTCTACACGATAAAGCTTACCATTTTTAATCAACTCTTCTTAATCCTTTTCTACTAAATTCATCATGCACTCTATACGACTAGTACTGCTGCTTTTTTGACTCCAAACACCACATGCATAAAGTATTCTTTCAGTACATTTCAAATGAGTGCGTTAATGGATTAGTCAGAGTTTGGTTTTATCAGAATTCTTATACTAGTAATTAGCAATTTTTTTTTAATAGAAAGTTAAACACCGGTTCAAAAATTTTAGTAAAACTTTAATTTTGAATTTTATTTGTACTCACATGCCCTACCTGATTTTTGGAATTTCTATTATCATTTTTTTACAACTAGTGTATTAATTGAAATTTCATCATTTAAAAAAAAATAAGTGGAATGTCGCGAATTTAAACATTCACCATTATATTTAAAGTTTGTGCATTTAACTGACTTAAGAGTATTTATGTAAAAAAACTGACTTAATAGAATTTTTATTATTATTTTAATGTTACATCAAAATTGTAGTAGTTATAAGCAATGTTTTAAAAATCAAAAGGAGAAAGAACCATTAAAATATATGTGGGTCATCATGGTTCAATCGGTTCAACCATGGTTCAACTGTATATTAAATTTAAATTAAAAAATAACTAAATATATTATTAAATATCCTAATAAATTAATTTATATCATAATTTGTAAAATAAAATTCTCAAATAAATACGATAATAATAGACAAGCTTATAAAATAAGAAGAATGCAGCGTAAGACCCAATAACAAATCATAAAATTAGTTAAGGATCAATATTACATTATTTCTTCTCTTTCTACTTACATTTACATTGTCTTTCAATTTTATTCTTAATTTTTTATCTATACAATTTTAAGTATTTGCTATAATTAATTTTTTAGATTTAAACAAAGAAATAAGATGAAGTAAAACATACAAAAAAATTATTTTTGATTTTTTGAACCGTCTGGTTCACCAAAATCGGTCCCGATTTTATGGTTTTTTTGCGCTTGAAGCAATTTTATCTCGATTTTATAAACCTAACCGTTTATTGGTCCAAACCGAACCGGATTAGATAACAGTTGAATATTCAACCGGTTCAACCGGGAGGTTCAATCCGGGTTTTAAAACATTGGTTATAAGAGTTAAATGTAAGAATAATAATTAGGATAAATTATCATTTTGGTCTCTTATTTTGATCAATTCACAAAATAAGTCTCCCTATTTATTTTTTAAATAGTTTTTGTGCCCAATCTCATTCTGCGCATAAAAAAACATTAATGTTTCATTTTTTTATACGTATATGGCATTCATTCTGATCGAAAGAGAACAAAGAAAGCATTTTCTAAAGAACGAAAAAGACGGATGAACAAACAGAGAAAAAAAAGATGATCAAAGAAGACAGAAAAAGGAAGAAAACATCGTAAAAAATGCAATGAATAGTTAATATTTTGATGTTAAGTCAATAAAAGTTGTACATACCTAAAAAAATAATAGACAACAACGCTTTTTAGACGAAAAATAAGCATAAGAGATTAAAATTGATTAAAAATAAAAAGGGAAACTGATTTTATAAATTGATCAAAATAGAAGGACCAAAAGAAATTGTAAACCAATATAGATGTTACATAAAGTGAGAGGTTGACTACAAAACCACAAAAGTGGAAATATGAAATTAAAGTCACTCAAAATATAAGTGACATATCAAAATCACACTCAATCTAGTACTTGAGGAATGAAAAGTAAATTTAAACAAAAAGTTAATTATGATTTAAAATAAATTAAATATAAATCTATATATATGATGAAATATATTACGATAAAAATTTGTTAAATAATATAATCGAGACTAAAAATAAAGTATAAAAATAAAAAACTACAAATTATAATTTTAGATTTGATCGATATGTGCAAAGTATATTATTATATTTGACCTCATCCAAGCATATTAAAACAAAAATTAATTTCGACTTTCAAAAAGTTAAACCAAATATACATCTACGAGGAGGGTTATATTTACTCCAAGAGTAAGTGTTCAACACTTACTCCAAATCTTAACCATTGATTTTCATTAATCTAACGGTTTTAATTGATCATTTAATCTAATTATTTTTGGAAATTTTTTTTATATAAAACTATACTTAAAACAGTTAGATTAATGATAATCAATGGTTAAGATTTGGAGTAAGTGTTGAACACTTACTCTTGGAGTAAATATAACCCTCATCTATATATATATATATATATATATATATATATATATATATATATATATATATATATATATATATATATATATATATATATATTCTCTTTCATAATTATAATTTTTTATACTTTTTCAAATTTATTGAATGATTAATGTTTTTAAATAAGGATTGAAAATAGTAATTTAATTTAAAAAATATTTTACTTTTCTTTTAATTTTATAAAAAAAAAATTGTTTAAAACTTATTGTTATATTAATTTTTAATTTATCGTTAATAGTCAATTATTTATTACATAAAAAAAAATTCAGGAAATTAAATGATAAATAATTAAGTACATTATAAATTGAGGAAATTAAATGATAAATAATTAATTATATTATAGGAAAGTCAAAAAATTTACTATATGATTTGATTTATCTAAAATTCCAAAAATTCAACATTTTAAAAGGTACAATGTGAGCATAATAATACTATATTAATCATTTCATTATATGATTTGAATTAAGCACTCATATTTTTAGAACAATAACATCAAATATAATAAATTTTACTGATATTTTAAGCAGTTAAATTGTATAAATAATTTAACCGAAAGTATATACTTAAAGATTTGTACACTTTTCACCGAAAGTATACTTCATTTTTTATTTTCTTTTTGACTCAACTCCTCATTATTAATATTGATAGTATTTTAATACTACTACTTTGTAGCAATATACTAGTATTACTTTTATAAATATTCAAGTTGTCTTATTCCTCCTCCTCCCTATTGTCCCCAGTACCATGTTCTCCCCTCTGCTACAAATAGTATACTCTTTGTCTATGGAATTTTACTTTTCTGATGCTGTTACATTTTCAAGAAATATTATTATTTATTTTTTCTACCTATCCCGTTATAGAAATAGTTGTATAATTTATTCATTCTAAAACCATTAAATAATGTTTCCTATATTAAGGTTTTAGCTAATTGTCGTTTTCTTAATCAAAGTTAACTAATTGTAGTTATGCAGTTTTAGAGACATATTGTTAATAGTTTCTTTAATCAAAATGAAGTGCATTTGTACTCATTCAGTGTTTTCTAGGGCTAATGATACTATGACTGGTATTTGACTCTTTCAAATTGGTTTTGGATTTATGTACTTTCCGTTGCCTTTTAACAGCATATTTCACCCAATATTGCAATTTAATTAATTAAACTAAATCAAAGGATAATCTTTACCTAATAATATGCAGGACTCAAAACATGTTAGTTACTCGCTGACTGGTACTTTTGAATTTCCTTTTTACAAGAAAACTAGCTCTTTTAAAATATGCTAGCATAATAGCATGTGTTAACAAAAAAGAATTATATGGTATTATAAAAATATTAGAATATCCTTAATTAATCTTTTTAAGAAAAGTTCGATAACATAATCCCTCTATTATAAAATAAGTATCATTTTAATAAATAAAATTTATTTTAAAATAAACATCATTTTTAATATAAAAATAATTACTATTCTTTCAATTTAATTTTTAATTTTAAGTTGCCCTTGTTTATCAAAAAAAAAGAAAAATCATGGTAGTGTTTAGAATATATTGATCCAAAAAGAATGACATCCACATAAATTTGAGCAAACAAATTTGCATGAATTATTTTATAAAAATATTTTTATCCACAAGGCCTCTAAAGAATTCAATAATAAAAGTTCCTAGTGTATATCATACAATTCTCAAATTGCTTCGGGTAATACAATGATTTATTTGACTTAACAACATGTTCATGATACTTAATATCCTTAAAGTCATGTGTTTGTCTCACATATACTACTTTAGTAATAAATTCATTTATAAGAAGACGATTTTGATATTCTTTTGACATAAAATAGGATCACAATCAACAACATAAGATAAATATAAACTAAAAAATAGTAATCTTATTGATTATAACTTTGGACTACTACTTTAACTTTGTTTCTAATCACTTTATCATGTTAGTTATATTTATTTTTGAATCTCATTTGGTTCTTATGGAAATCTTTCTTTTGAATAATGGCACGAGATCCCACATATAATTCATTTGAAAGTTATTGAACTTGTCTTCTATTGCCAATATCTATTCATCGTGTGATAGAGCTTTTGATGTTGTTTATCTCAGGGAAAGAAGTTAAACCAATACTATACGAAAAAGGTATTTAACAACAGTTAGAATAGGTATATAATCACACAAGTCTAGACGTTGTTATTTAGCGTGTTGTTGTTTATGCGGTACTTTCAATCACGATCATGTGACCGTTGTAGTAAATTGGAAAGTGTGTGCCATATAACGAGGGTTAAGACTAATAACCGTTGTGATATTGTTTATGAATAAATGTCAATTGTATCATACCAGAATCAGCATTACACCATTTTTTAATTGATATCAAAATTAGTTGTATTAAGTACACAATTCCATTAAGTACATCAAAATATACGTAGATTGAATATCTAAGAATGGAAGAATAAATTTGAACAGTTTGAGGTAGACAAATGATCTTTCCAACTTCCAAGAGAAGAGAAAGTGTTTAAAATTAAATAGCCAATAATGAGCAAACTAGCTTGACATGCGTGCATCTTTAAGTTTATCAACTTCCAAGAGAAGAAGATGAAGAATTAGAAGGAACAATATAAAAGCGGAAGAACCAAAATACAAAAACAACTTCATCCAAAGGAATCAAACTGAGTTCTCCTGCTTAAGCTACCAACAATTCTGAGAATGAAGATGTTGTTGCTGTAGAGAGTGATGTGCTGCAAAATCATCCTCAGAATCAAGAATAAAAAAGAATTCGGTCTTGTGCAAACAAACTGTACTTGAGACATAGGAGAGCTCTCAGGGTGAGGAGGAGAAGAAGAAGAAGAAGAAGAAGAAGAAGAAGAAGAAGAAGAAGATGAAGGAAGATGATTTTCTTCGACTCTGAAGATGAGGATGAGGCAGACTATGATTGGTCCAACTTCTTCTCAGGCAGAGGATTTAGATTTTATTATTAAGGTCCTATGTAATGAAAGTTTATGTAATGAAATTTTAATCTTTCTTTTTAAATTCAGGGCTTTATCACTCTCTTAAGCTATTAACTTAAACTAACAACTTAAACTATAAACTAATATACTAACAAAAAGTTTGAATGATAATCGTAATTGAAAATTCAACAGTTTACAATGAACTTACTCGTAAGAAACCTTCTGTTAGTTGCATTCCTGTCATGTTCACTACATCTGCAGTTTCAACATCAACAATGCAATGCAATTCAAACCTTAAACCCTAAACATAACATCTTCAACTATTACATTTCATAATAAAGTAAATATTAAACATAAAGGAGATAACAAAACACAACATCTTCAAATTTTCAAAAAATCTCTCTGATTTCAGTTTTTTCTTCGAATTCTTGTTCTTCTTTTTTAAATCTTCATACATAACCTTCAAATAGCCCAAAGCTTCCAACTCTGACTTCATAATGCTCTTATCTTCATTCCCCCATTTTTCTACCATATCGTCATCCCATATGAACAAATTACATGTTTCATCACTCCTCCAAAATGGATATCTCTAAAATATCCTTCCTTTATTTTGTCCCTTCTTGCATTGGTACAAAACCATACGACCATCACAACCACATAAATTTCCAGATCAAAATTTTATATCGGAAGAAGACATAGAAACACCTTTGATGAGTTTGTCTTCAAATGCGACATTGAAACAAAACACAACAACAACAATGTCAAAAATATTTGACGTACCTTAAAGTAGAACATTATGTAGATGTTGTTGTCTTCTTCCTGAAATTGACTACGGCGTTGGTGTTAGGGTTGTTTCTTTTATTAGTGGAAAAATGGAAACTTAGTGTTTAATATATATAAAGAAGAGTCAGTGTGTAACAACGGTTTTACAAAAGAACCGTAGAGATATCCCTATTTTTTATTAAAATATAAATAAAAAGGGAAAAGAGCGCATTAATGTAAAATGAATAAACTATTTGAGGGAGCTGAGGTTCGAACACAGGAAAGCTTGGTTGTATCACCACGGTTATGGACGTAACCGTAATTATACCCTTAAAATTTTTAATTAAAATAAAGTTAACTCATGAGTTTAGAAGTGTCACCACGGTTTTGTAGTGGTGCAAAGATGTTTATGCTTTAAAAAATTTAACAACTAGAATAAACCCTAGCAAAGGGATGGGTCGTGGCCGACCAAAGAAGAATATGGCAATGGCTCCCCTGACAATGATCATGATCTCTCCACCGTCTACCTCTCATTTGAATAATGGCAACACGAACACGAAGGATCCAAGCATAAAGAAGGAAGCACCCACGCTCCCTGCACCAACATCAACAATGGAAGTGAAGGTACAAGACAAAGTTGAAGAACATGAAGAAAAAATATAGGCAACACCATGGGTGGATATCATCAAAGGTAATTGATTGCCCTCTAATAGAATCGAAATTGCTTATATTGCACCTATGGTTATAAATGGTGAAATTGAGATCATAATTGAAGAACAGGATGTTGAATTTGAGAAACAATATTGGGGAAATGCGTTAATCATGTATGTTATAGGTGAACCACTATCTATGAATGTTGTGAGGAAGTTTATGATGAACACATAAAACTTTGTAACCCTACCAGAACTGTACTGCAACGATGAGGGGTACTTCATCATTAGGTTTAATTCAAGAGAGCATATAGATTTCGTTCTGATTAGAGGCCCATATACAATATATAGAAAACCCATGTTCTTACATAAATGGACACCTGGATTTAAGCTGAAAGATGAGATTTTGAGGATTCTCCCTATTTGGGTTATTTTTCCTCAACTTTCATTGATCTATTGGGGTAAAAGAACCATTGGAAAAATTGTAAGTGCTATAGGGAAACCTTTGATGAAGGACGAATGCACAACCAAGAAATTGTGCGTATCATATGCTTGAGTACTCATTGAAGTGGATGTAACAACAGAGTTAAAATTGGAAGGGAGTTAAGTTATGAGGACCAAAAGGAACCAGTGGTGGATTACACAAATGGATTTGTTGTCCTTAAAATTGGAGAGTGCTCTTAAGTCAATGAGACTGTGACATGATGATAGACTTGAATGTTTGAGGGCTAAAAAAAAGATCTAGATACATTAAGGATGAAGCCCACCTTAAAAAATACCAAGTATCTTGGTTTTCCTTGTTAGAAATTATAGTCAACATAAATAAGGTTGATACAATAAGAAATGTTTTTGGTAATGATTGGTGGTGTATTGATAATTATGAATGAAAATTATGGTATGACAGACTCGGATGTCAATCCCGATGTCAAGACATCTGATCTGTTATTGATGTAGCACAAGCACAATAGAAGGATCCCCCATTATTTAATTACTCTTAGAAAAGAGTCAATGAGACATGGGATCACACACGTTCAGCATACATAACCAGATTTTAATTTTTACATGGTTCTGTATAGGAACAACTAACACTTCTGAACCTCATGTTATAAACAAAGTCATAACATTCATAACTGAACAAACAATGCAGAAGATAAATAACACAGTTAATTGTTAACCCAGTTCGGTCAACTACCTACTCTGGGGCCTACCAAGCCAGGAAGAAGATTTCACTATCAGTAGTACTATTTTATATAAACAACCTCTGGTTTACAGATAAACAACCTCTGGTTAACCTAGTCACTACCCAATGCAACCTTTATCTCAGAACTCCATCCAAGATAAGAAAACCTTTGCTCACTCCCTGGTGATACCTAACTATTACAACCCTGCAGCAACTATTTACACAATTAACAATGAACACATACTTGATCTTGCTTCACAGCTTCAATCGAGTTTACAATACTCAACTCTTACCTACAGGTTTCGAGTGAGGACAATCACTTCTCTAACCTACAGGTTTCGAGAAGGACATGGCAGCCATCCCACAACCTAGGTGGTCTACCTATAGAAACCCTAATGACTACATCATTTAAAACCAGGTTTTCTATATCAAACTAGGTTACAAAGTTTCCTATTTATAACCTGATCCCAAATTGGATTTGGGCTTACAAATCGTAGCACTCTTGCTGTTACAATTATGCAGAAAATATTCTGCTACAAATAAGGTCTTTCAATCATGAGTTTCCTAAATTAGAAACTACTGAATCTTCAATCTTCTGATCTGATTCTTCCTGAATCTTCAATCTTTTGATATGATTCTTCAATTATTCTTTTGACCTTTAAATATGCGCCACATAGGATTACATAATATTCACATAGAATATTTTGTATCTGTTAAGTACAAACTGAATCTTCCTTCCAGTTCTGCAGGCGCGATGTCATGAGTTGATGTCATGACATTCCATCTAACATCTTGCTTAAACCTGTTTTGTTCTTTATAAACTTGCAAGATTCACATTTTGACAATTTGCTACTATTATATGTTTTAGCCAAACATTAGACAATAATACAGGACTGACAGAGCATCAATAATGAACATCACCAAAATGGTAGAATTTGGTTAATATGGAGAATAGACACTTGGAATGTGAAACCAATTAATATCTATGATCAGTTTATTCGTTGTGAAGTGTATCATTTAGATGGAGGGAAATCAAATAGTCTTATAGTGGTCTATGCCCATAATCACCTTATTTAAATAAGGAACCTTTGGAAAGATATAAAAAAAACTTAGCAAATAGTGTTCAAGGCCCGTGGATGGTAATACGAGACTTCAATAATATGCTAAATGTAACTAATAAAGTAGGAGGTAAGAATATTCAAACTGCTTAGAGCTATGATTTGGAAGTGATGGAAGAAATAGGACTGCATGAGCATGATACAAGAGGCATCCACTTCACTTGGTCCAATAAACATACCAGTGGTGTGATTTATCCCAGAATAGATAGGGTTGTATGCAACAAAAAGTGATTCCTCACTTTTTTTCGAATGTGATATTGAAGTACTTCAACCACACATTTTTTACCACCCACCTCTAAAAGTTTAGATGATTGAAAACAAGAGACAGGTTTATAAGTATAAATGACAGTTGGAGCAAAGAAGAGAAAGAGAGACCCATTTATCTGCTTTGGAGGAAACTAAAAAGGATTTAAATCATCTTGAGGAAATTCACTAAAGAAGCCATAGTTGGAGTTAAGTAGATCCATGAGAACAGAGCTAACTTGGAGCAAGCCCAATAGAAACTTGTTAGGGACATGTTTAATCAGGATCTGATAAAAAATGTCAAACATTGGTCAGATGAAGTGATTCATAATACAAACCTTGAGGATAAACACTTATTTTCACAAAAAGGTGTTAAACACATACTCAACATGCATACACTTTTGATTTAAAACATAAAGCACTGCAGCGCAACTCAACATAAAAAGTATTTTAAATTATCTCTTCAAAATAAAGTACATAGTTAAATACGTAATCCAAAACATAAACTCAAAACTTAAACGAAACAACTCATTCCCGTGTTATAGATCAGAGCTTCGATAAAAACTAGATAACACGGAAAACAATAAATACATTAAGAGGTCTCAACGTCATTCTCCAACTCAAGTAGCAGCTACCCCTCTACCTGATTATATGTACCCCAAGAGAATACAGACACCACAAACAAAGTGTTAAGTGTCCCACATCGGATAATATATGGCTTGAAAATGTCTTTATAAGTGGGCGTAACTCTCACCCTACAAGCCAATTTTTCAGGGATGAGTTAGACCCAACCATATGTCTTAACATTGTATCAGAGCCTGGTTCCGATCTAGGGACTTGTGGGTTATGGGCCCACCACGCTTGCAGGGGCCAGAATTTGCTTAAAATAAGAGTGGTGCAAAAGATAGCAAAGATAGCATATTCACACAATTATTAAACACGCAATTTATTCACATCTACCAAACAATTCACAATGTTTTTATATATGCTATGCTACCACACTTCGACTCAATGCATGTGGTACCTATTTGGACATAAGAGGTATGTTATTGATCTTTTCCGCTCAATAATGGTTCCCCTTCGAACCGGGTTCTACTTTGAACCCCACTAGTCACTGATCCCCATTTCTAAACTAATAACTCGTCACTGATCCCCACTTTTGAATCAGAAACTTATCTCAGGATCGATGTCCACTCGTGAATCACTGACACGTATGATGCATGACATTATAACAATAACACACAGGTGTCATATCCACCATCAATTTCTCTTCGAACCATCCACAACGCCAATTGAGGCCACCACAATAGTTCCCATCAAAACTACACTTCTTAACATAATTATGATGCACAACATATGATTATACAAACACTTCAAATACTATTCATTTATTCATAATATTTAAACATATCATTCGACTCGACAAGTTCACCAAACACATCAGTTCCACATGAAAAAGAATCGCGAAATTGAATCGTACACAATGCATCTCAATAACTCGCCCTTTCATGGCCATTCACCGTGAAACTCAACATTAATTATTATAAACCGTGTAAAATACTAATAATACTAAACAATTCCAAACAGTGTTAATCAGTGCCTAATAATACTAAACATTCACCAGACCAAAACCCTGCCAAAAAATCAATTTGAAAGCAACCAACTCTGCGCCATCATCCTCGCTAAAGGCATCCATCGCTCACTAAGTGTGGATTCGCTGGGTCCTCGCTAAGCGGAACTTTAGGTTGCTAAGCACATGCTCGCTAAGTGAAGACGCCCAGAACAATAAAAAAATCATAAACACGATTTTTACCATTGGAGCCCCATCAAAGCTCTGATTTTGACCCCTGGCCACCCAAATTGAACAGAAAATATCACATATATATCATACAATGTTTATCCCATCAAAACCCTACCGATTCATCACTTAAATCATCAGTCTATTCCAAATCTAAGAACATGTTTATCATACCAAAACCCCAAACATAGACATTCAAACTGAGATTTGCACATACACATCATACACAAAATTCATCAATAAAATAGAACACGGATTTCATAACAACCACAACAAATATCACAGACTTCACACAATTTTCTGATAAATACATAAGCTTCAACAGTAGTGAAAAGATGGAAAATCTATAGAAGGGTGAGGATCCCTTCATGCATTTGACACCAATATTAGAGTAATTCCCACCCCCACCCCTTTTACCTTTAATTTTCTAATAAGAATCCAAGCTTTGATTATGGCTTCTCCTTCCTAGAGCTCTCTTTAGGATTCTTTGCCTCTTTTTCCAACTTTTCACGAATCGGACAAAACTCTCCACTCCCCTTCACTATACTATTTATTTAACCTAATGATCACAATTATTTTATTTTATTCATAATTCTCCCTCAACATTATGTGACTCACTCCTTAGCTCACCAACTTTAATAAAATTCGAATTTCTACTCCGTATCTTAATATTCCTCTTTTTCTATTATTTTAATAAAATCTCATAAATCCTCAATAAATCCAACGAATACTAGATAAATCACAAAGCATTTTATCACCAAAATAATTAAGAAAAAGGTCATTAAAATTCAACTAACAATTACTTAAAATTTTGAGACGTTACAAAAGGTATTTAATTTTTATTATAAATACTAAGATTATAAAGGATACGTCAATGTTATAAAATAAAATAAAAATTGCTAGTGTTAAAAATCGAAATCTATAAATCTTAAGATATTACGACGGTTTTTAACATAAATCGTAGTATAAAATCTTTTAGTAAAAGAAATAATAAATTAGGCGCCTATATAAAAAATACTACTTTGGTTGATTTAATATCCGTAGTAATAGCGAATTAAATTATATTAAATTATATGTAATTTATAATAGTGGTAGCTAGTACTATATTGATCTTATTTTTCTTTAACTAGTGACATTTTATACATGAATCACAAGTAAATTACTCCCTCAATTCCTTTATAATTGTCACTTTTGTGGAAAATATTTGTTTCTTTTTAATTGTCACATTTCAAAGTTCAAGAAAGTATTTTTGTTGTTTTGTCAAAATTACCCCTAATCATTATGATAGAGAAAGAAAAAGTTAAATAAAGTATTAAAAAGTTTAAGGTATTATTGGAAAAATAATAATCATTACTTAAAAAGTAACAATAATCATTGGTTGTCTTGGTACGTGAAAAAATTTAAAAAGTGACAATTATAAAGGAACAGAGGGAGTATCTAACAATCAAGTCCTATTAAATTTTGACCGGTTCTAACATTTTAATGGCATTCATAGAGCTCAATAAACTTTAGAAAGATTCTACTACGTACTGCTTTCGGCCTTATTTATAAGCAAAGATTTTTTTTTTAGGTTCATTGAGTAATGAATGTATCTGATCTATAGACCAGATACATTCATTAATCAATGAACCTAAATAAAAGAATCTTTACTTATAAATAAGGCCGGAGGGAGTATCTCATGTTCAATACTATTTTTACTCAACTATCTTTTGTATTATTTTTTAAATTTAATTTATACTCATCTACCTCATGTTAATATATCTTGTAGTATTAATTATTAAATTTAACTTATATTATCTTGTTTTTATTATAAGTATAGTTTACTTTTATAATTGATATCTAAACAAATATAATATTTGTATACATAAAAAAATTTATTATTTACAAAAAATAGTATTTATGTTCCAAATATTTTTTATTCAAAAATAATATACGGAAAAAAATTTACTATTGATCTAAATATTTTTATATACGAAATTCATTATTGATACAAATATTTTTGTAAATGATACCTAAACAAAAATGAAATCTGTATACGGAAAAAAAATATATTATTGATCTAAATATTTTTAAATACGAGAAATTGTATTTATGATCAAATATTTTTTATCTAAAAATGCTATACGGGAAAAAGTCTATTATTATTCTAAATATTTTTATATACGAAAATTTAATATTGATCCAAATATTTTTGTAAATGATACCTAAACAAAAATAATATATATATATATATATATATATATATATATATATATATATATATATATATATATATATATATATATATATATATATATATATATATAATCTATTATTTACAAAAAATGGTATTTATGATCCAAATGTTTTTTATTCAAAAATAGTATACTGGAAAAAGTCTACTATTGATCTAAATATTTTTATATACGAAATTTACTATTGATCCAAATATTTTTGTAAATGATATCTAAAAAAAATAAAGTTTGTATACGGAAAAAAATTTATTATTGATTTAAATATTTTTATATACGAGAAATGGTATTTATGATCAAATATTTTTTATTCAAAAATGGTATACGAGATAAAATCTATTATTGATCTAAATATTTTTATATACGAAAAAATAAATTTGTTATTTAAATATTTTTTTTAACATTTTATTTAAAATAAATGATGTATATAAATGCGTGTAACAGAACAGAAGTCGTGCGTATGCACGGGTTTGTTACTAGTTATTCAATAAATTTAAAAAAAAAAAAATTTTATAATTGAAACCGAATGAAATATATACTAATATAAATTATTTGTATATATATTTAATCAAATAATTTTATGATACAGTTTTTTAAGATCATATTTCGTATAATTTGATTGGTTGTATTTGTAAAACAATTTCAAATAAAATAATTTAATTGCTTAGAGATTAATTTTTTATTTAATTTAAAGACCTTATATTTCATAATAAAAAATATAATATTATGTGATCGATAGTCGTCCTAATCCAACACTATGAGGACAAAAAAAACTGAATCAGCACTAATTGCTATGTCCCATTAAAGAAGAAAAACAATCATAGTGAACAATATGCAATTGCCCTTCTTTGAGTTCTTTTATCATTCATCATGTGCATGCTTTATTCTGAAGTGGTAACATTATGAGAGATATCTTATACTCAAGAGGCAGTGGACTAATAATTGCATATTGTTAATTTAACCAATAATTATCAAGTGCATATCATGATGCTTTATTTCACATCCTAAAAATATTTTACTTTCAATTTGCTAGTGATGGCTTGTAAAAACTGCTTTTGGCTTTGTGCATGATGACTTTTTACCGACAAATAACCTTTGACCATTATTCGTTGATAGCTAGCATTGTCTTTGCATTCATCGGGCCGGTCAAACGTCACCAGTGTGTATATATATATATATATATATATATATATATATATATATATATATATATATATATATATATATATATATATATATATATATATATATATATATCATATTTTACCCTATAGTAAAAATAAAGAAATATTCTATGCATTTTTAAAAATACGTCATAAAAAATCAAAAATATATTTTTGTTGTGCACTTTTTTTAAGTTACATTTTTACGTAAAATCAAAATGTTGTTACAGAGATGGTTAATAACTGAGAAAATTGGCTAGAGAAAATTGAGTTAAATTTTAACGGGAATTATTTGTCAAGGAGACATACTGAATCTGTTTAAAATTCTAATAGAAAGGATGGTTAAATCAAAAGAGCATGTAATAAAAAAAAAGCTTTTAAGGTAAAGTATGAAAATGCAAATGACATGGAATTATAAATGACTTGAAATGTTAAATGTGAGAAAAATAAAAGAATTGAAAAAGCAATGCTTTGAAATGTAAAACAGTTAAAAATATTATGTTATTGTTTATTAGAAACCGGAAACTCATCAAAACCTATGCTGATTCATTACTCTTTAAATTTTATTTCTACGCTTTGGGATATAGTATATTTGGGATATAGTATATTTGTATATGTTGAATAATATTGATGGAATTGAATCTTATTTATCTACTCATAAAAGAATTATTCTCTCCTTCCGTTCTTTTTTTAATTGTCACATTTTGACATTTTATATATACCAAAAAAGCTAATAATTTTTAGGTGAATACTCCGGTACCCTTGAGTTTAGTTGGGTACCGGTACCTTCAACCAATTAAATAGAGGAATTCAATGCCACGTCATTCTTACATTTTATTTTATTTTAAAATAAATTAAAATTTAAATACAATTTACACTAAGGGTACTGGTACCCAACTTTTTTTTTAAACTGAAGAAAATATTAAAAGAGAAAACAAAGATACACAAAAACAAGGGGGGGACAACACCAAAACCCCTAAAGAGAGCATAACCTAATTCTAGGAACACCTTCCTTATCTAAAAGGAAGTCTTTAGCAATAGTAGAATGAACAAAATTAAATCAAGCATAGCTACGAGACGCAAAACCTATGTTCGCCAAAGTATCAGCACAAAAATTGGCCTCCCTAAAAGCATGGGATACCATGAAGTCCATAGTGCGAAGGATCGCAACACAGTTGAGCCAACGAGATCTGATACTCCACGGAACCAAAGAAGAGTTACTAAAAGCATATACAACCAAAGTGCAATCAGATTCCAACCAAATATTCTTCCAACCCAAATTTATGATCTTTTCCATGGCTAAAATGGCTGCTAACAATTCAGCCAAACCAGCGTTGCCGGAGCCAAGGAAGTCACTGAAGCTACCAAGATGACAACCCTGGGCATTTCTAAAAATACCACCACAAGCCATCAAGGAAGGATTCCCCATGGCAAGCCCATCAACATTCACCTTAATCCAACCAATCGGAGGAGGAATCCAAAGGACCTCCTTAGAGTAAACATGCCGACTTGGACGTAAATTCACATCAAAACCTTTGAGAATAGAGAAATTTTGGATGGAGTTATTGGAACAATTTAGAGTGGTATCCCCCGCCAATTTAGCTCTAGCCATAATAATACTAACACAAGAGTTCCAAGTAAGCTTCTTGCCCTCGAACCGACCCAAGTTCCTGGCCCTCCAAACCTGATAGAAGCATTTACAGATGCAAGAAACAGCCACCACCATAGCTTGAGGAGAAGGTTGAGCATTAATCACATCAATACAATTCTGCAAGTAACCAATGCTACCCAAGAACTGCATTTTATGACAGAGCCAGGTCCAAATATTCTTAACAAAGGAGCAGTGGAAGAAAAGGTGAGAAGAAGTCTCCAAATCCTTCTTGCAAAGCGTGCACATGGAGGTTTGATGGAAGCCTCGAATACTCATATTGTCATCCGTGGGCAATCTATTATGGAGCAGTCTCCAAACCAACATTGATTGAGAAGGAGGAACGCACTTGTTCCAAGGAAAATTAGTAGATATCCATTGAGCAGCAGGGGAAGAGATATTCTTCTGCAGAAGCCTGTATGCAGACTTAAGATCAAGCTCCCCAGACTCATTGCTTTTCCAGACTCTAGTGTCTTCAACATCCCCCTCAGGGGTACCAAAGAATTTGCCTAATTGTTATTACTTTTTAAACTATAATTTTTCTTTTACCTATAATACCCCTATCTTTTAATTATTTTGATATACTTTTTTCTCTCTCATAGTAAATAATAGGGATAATTTTGTCATAAGTGTAATCGCTACTACTTTGAAATTTGAAAATGACAATTAAATAGAAATAATTTTTTTTCACAAAAGCGACATTTAAAAAGGAACGGGGGGAGTATCAAGGAAAAATATTCCCGAATGAGTGACAAGTGGTTGTTGAAAAAGCATAACAAGTCTTTCATAAGTTGGTTTAATGAAAGAATATCTAATGATGATAATGCATTAGAGACAATTAAATGGTTGTCATATCAAAATTTAATGTAATAACTTGGACTGCATACGACATTAGTAATTTTTCATTTTATACAAAATCAAAAGATAATCGTAGTACAATGCAAAATAGTGGGGTTATGGTTGAGGCTGAATCCATGTATTTATCTAGTTCGAAAGATAAGAATCCTATATTCGCATCTAGATCGTACTAGATTGATGAGATCTTGGCGATTGTTTATGTTTTATTCAAAATGCCTTTATTTAAATGCAAGTGGATTGAAAATAACATTGGTGTACAAATTGATGAGTTAGGACTCACACGAGTTGACATTGGCAAGGCAACTTATATAACCAAACCATTCATCATGGCTACCCAAGAAAAACAAGTGTTTTATGTGACTGGCCCTTTTGACAAAAGATGATCAATTATTCTCCAAGGAAAACACATTTTTCATAGTGATAAAAATCATGATTTAAGTTTTGATATTCCTTCGACTCCTTCTTACACAACACAAGTGCCTACTTCATATGAAAGTGTGCTATTTTGGTTTTAAAACTATATTAAAAAAAACAAATCATTTCACCACGGTTAGGTGTTTCAACAGTGGCTATATGTAAGCATGCTATTTTGATTTAAAAACCTCCAAAATTTTCATTGATGAGTATCGAACTCAGGACCTTAAATCATTTCACTACAATTGTTTATTGCAACTGTGGTGACATATAGCGTGCTTGCCATCTTATTACCATGGGTAGTAAATCGTGGTTATAAGTAGCCCACTTACAATCACACGCTACTTTACCACGGACCCTTAACGATAGTTATATCTCCTTTACAGCCATTGTTAAATATGATATCCGTAGTATTGCTAGAAGGGTACCTGGTAAGAGGGGATTGATGAAGCGGGAAGAATGGAAAGGGTAAAAGCTTTAAGCAAAGCTCTGAATCACTTCTAGTGATATTTTGAGGGAAGAAAGAACGAAAAAGTTTATTGGGAAAGTAACTGAAAGCTTGAAATCTAAAAGCTTACGAAAACTTACAAATATTCAACTCACTCTATTTATAAGCAACAACAGCTACAAGATTAAGACCAACAAGTAGTTTGAGGGATATTGAATACCCACAAATCCAAATATATGCAAATACATAAAAACAACAATGAATTGGTGAGAGACGATGAAAAATTTGAAGATCGAATGAATTTGGTGTATAAGAGACTTTATAAGGAGGAAGATTTAATGGAGATAGAGTTTAAGGTAATGAGTAGGTGTGTTAGTTGAAGAAAAAGTGTAATGATAAATTTTTGGGGAAATGAAGAGATTTGTATGAAGGGATGGTTTTGGAAAGATGTGTGTTTATGGTTGAGTGAAAAAGGTGTAATGATAAATTTATAGCGGAAATGAAAATATTTGTTGGTAAGAAAAGTGTTGGGAAAAGATAATGATATATGAAATGGATCAAAATAAAAAAAATGAAATTATGCAAAAAAAATTGATCAATGAGTCGGCCTGAAAAGGTCATGAGTCGACCTGAAACTTTGTGTTTTGAGCAATGAGTCGACACATACGATACATGTGACGACACATACTTAACCAAATTGAAAATTTTGAAAAATTAAAGAATATGTGTCGACCTGAAAGGATATGAGTCGACACATACTGAACCAAGTTGGACAAATTTGAAGAGTTAATGTTATGTGTCGACCTATACATTAGATGTGTCGATACATTAGGTTCAAAAATGAATTTTTTTCTTAAACTAAAAACATAACCACTTTGGGTCGACCTTGAATGACACATGCAAATCAATATGTTTCATGACTTAATCAACAAATAACATGCCTAAATGCACAAATATAGACATAAAACATTAGCAGTATAGAAGACTTGTGAGGATAGTAAGATGAGGTCACCATAAACATATAAATTGAAACACACCATAGTTATCAATTGAAATTTTTGGAAATGAACATTCATGACATATATCATGCACACAATATGTCATATACCTTTGAAACATAACTAGGTAAAAGAAAGAGCTAACTTACAAAGCGAAAATTGAAACGATATTACTTCACCGTACGATTGACGGAGGATGCACTTGCATTTCACAAGGAACTCTCGAATGAAATTTGAAACAAATGAATAAAATGCCACTATATATTTCGACATCAAATTTCTTACCAATTTTCTCTTTATTAGAGTACTCGATAGTGTGACTTGTAATATATCCAAGGAAGTCGTTGATTTGATGATCATCCATTTGGTTGGACTTTCATCCTTGTCCTTTTCATGATAGCTATCTTGATCCTCCTCAGGTTTCACTGCTTTAGGTTGATCAATTCCTTATTCGGTGTCCTTGAATATGTCTTTTGATGATAGACCTGTATCATGAAACGAAATACCTTTTCCGATATTTCTTGAATAAGCAACATTAAAGTAATCTACACATATTTTACCAATTAAAATACCCTTGCTATTGTCTTTCTAGGTCACATAGTCCTTCTTCATTGTCACATAGACAATGAGATATGGAGATGTCACTTGTCATATGTCTTGAGCGTCTACTAACGAGAACCCATATTCTCTTCATAGAGCCAAGACATTTTTCCTGTAAGATCAACCAGAGATGTTAGATACCCAATCTTCTTTGGGTCCTTGAGGGTTAGTGAAACATTGGTTGCATTAAGGAAATCATTGAAAAACGCCTTTAGAAACTAAAAATCTCTTAAATTTGCATTTTTGCAATTGTATGGCCTTTCATACAACAATTGTGACAAGTTAAATTTTGAGGAGAATGGCCTTTTCTATTTGGATCCTTTTCAACAAAATTATACTTTTTGTATTCAAAGACTTTTAAAACTTTAAAGGATCAACAACAAACATAATCTTTAGTTGTAATACCTTGTCTAATTTAGCCTTAAGAGTATTGACCTTTTTTTCCAAATGTGACAAGTTTCACAACCGAACGATGATGGTTTTTCATCATCATTCGTAACTTTTGAACATCTACCATAGATTGCTTTAAAGCTTCCATTTGCTTTTCGGTTTCTAAAACCTTAGCTTCCAAGTATGAAAATATTCTTTTGTTTGAATTTAGCTTTTTTAAAGCGTCTACGACTTCTATATGTAGATTTTCAAAAGCTATTTGTAATTCGTAATAATACAAGTTATCACGATAATGGGTCGAGAGACAAACACCTGTTGATTCTTCACTATCACTTGAGCCTTCATCACTTAAGGAATCACTATCTCTTTCCCAAGAAGTATAAGCTATTCTAGACTAACTAGATTTCTTGTGTTGACTCTTTCCCTTATCTTTGTCAAGTAATGGACAATCTGACTTGCAATGACCAACTTTGCCATAATTGTAACAGAACCTTTTGATTTTCTTATTATCATCTTTATTTTAGGAGTTTGATTGCCTTCTAAATTTGATGAGATTTTTCCTAAGTGCCTTACAACATTCCTTTTGATGTACCTATTGTAACTTTTCACAAACAGTCTCATTTCTTCATCATCTAAATTCTCTTTGTCACTAGTATCACTATCACTTTTCTTAATTGTTGAGGACCTCGAACTAGAAGCCTTTAGAGAAATAGATTTCTTTTCTACCTCCTTATCCTTGTATTTCTCCTTCTTTAGCTTCTTTTCGTGCTCTTTCTCATGTTACTCTAAGCAAGTGAGTTCTTGCTCATGTTCTTTAAGCTTACCAAACAATATAGTGAATTCTAGTGTCGTAAGATCATTGGCTTCCTTGATTGTAGTGGCATTTGGTTTCCATTCCCTATTAAGACACCTCAAAACTTTATTAGTAGCAATTTCATTGGAAACCGGCATACCAAGTGCATTCAAAAAGTTTATGAGATGAGTGAACCTCTTTTTCATTTCGGTAATGGTTTCACCATTGTTCATGCAAAATAGTTCGAACTCTTGGTTTAATGTATTGACTCTAGCTTGTTTAAATTCATTAGTTATCTCATGGGCAACTTGTAATGCATCCCACATAGCTTTTGCGGTTTCACAATGGGAAACACGATAATACTCATCAACACCAAGTGCGGATATGAGAATATTTTGTGCTTTCCAATCATAAGACCACAAACTCTTTTCATTATCATTCCATTGTGCTCCTGGTTTTGGTACGACAACATCATCAACATTGGTCATTGTTATTTAATTAGGACCATTGACAATGGTGTTTCATACCCCATTTTCAACTGAGTTGATATGGATATACATACAAGTTTTCCAATAACAATAGTTTTTACAGGTGAAAATATACGCTCTATTGTACGTCCTTTTAGGTTTGGAAGCCATAATCTAATAAGCATTTTTTAAGCACGAAATGAACTTAAAATCGTGATACTACTTATTAGATGAATGCAACTTATCTAGAAGGGGGTGAATAGATCCCCAATTAAAATTACTTTGTGGAAATATTGTTTTAAATTAATTTTTGTTATGGATAGCAGAAAATTCCCAGATCAATTCATCTAATCTGAATTGTTATCGAAAAACTCGGATATGCGTTACAACCACTAAGACTTGCAATGATAATGAAAAGAAAGTGAATCAATATATTTCAACAATCAACACAATATGTTTAAATTTAAACACGCAAGTAATCTATTTCCAATGAAATGATTAAACAAAAACTGAGTGAAGCAATTTACCGAACACTTGTTGTGTAGTTAATTTTGATCAAAATTTTCTTATGGTTTTGTTGATTTGAAATCCAATTAGAATCACAAGGAATTTAATAAAATCAACAAAAAAGTTTTGAAATGATAAAGAATGTATCTAATCATATTGATTACACAATTACTGAATTTAACAATTTGCTATTGAAAGTAAATGAGAGAGAGGACACAAAGATTTGTTTATGCAGTTCACCAATTCGTCCTCGCTATGGCTACGTTTGCCCCTAAGTCCAAAGGAATTGAGATAATCAATCTTATTTTGAAAAAATATTTTACAAGAGAAATGTAGCAATTCATTCCTAGAAACCCTATGTTTGTTGTTAATCCTAACTCTTTCTCTTCCCTTGATCTTGAGCTCGATCAAGTAACCCAATAATGCCAATTGATCCTCCGATTACCGCTACTCCTTTGACAAAACCACTTTCTTTGAAGTTTTCACTCAGTTGAATTCAATTGTGAATTATTGTGACCCAAGACTCCCAAACAATCCTCCGGTAACCGCTACTCCTTCGACATAACCACCTATTTCGAAACTTTCACTCAGATGAATATGAATTACAAAGTCTTGTGCAAAACCCCCAAATCAACACCTTGATCTAGGAGGAAAAACCCTAACTGATTTTTCCCAATGAAACTCTCAAAGATTCTTAACCCAATTTACAATTCAACAACCTAAATTGGATGTTATCAACACTGAATCTAGATGACACCCAAACAGAGAATGATTATGTGTAATTTGTTTGTGTGTAAGTATATATAGATGTGAGGTTGAAGATGAAGAATTTTTTTTGTATGTTTATGGTTTCATCTACTTTCAAATGATGCATGTATGAAGTATTTATATGCGTGTAAGTTGAAGGCAAAAAGAGAAACTAGAAGTTTAGAAAAGAATGCCTTTTTTCAAAAAAAAAAAATGTTGCATGTGTCGACACATATAACTCATGTGTCGACTCATATTGATGCATGTGTCGACCTATATCAGGTCATGTGTCGACACGTACAAACATAAGCTATAAGCTTTAAAATTGAGCAGCACGTGTCGACTCATAAGTCGTATAAATCGCCTCATAGAAGGAAAATTTCTTCTATGTGTCAACACATGCAAATAGAAGTTACAGTATGTGTCGACACATATAAACAGAGGCTAGAGACTTTAATAATGATCCACATGTGCTGACTCATACCACGTATGTGTTGACACATGAGTCTGTTTTTCACATAAAACAAATTTTTTTATGCATAAAACTTTTTCTAAATGCATTGTAAGTTCTGTAATACTAAGATGTGCATTAAGACTTAGAGATAAAATCCAATATACAGAAATGCTAAAATCATCCTAATGTTTTGACATCACCCAAAACATCTCTAATAGAAAGGTGCACTCTTATACTCTCTTTTTTTTATCACCCAAAACATCTCTAATATAACACTCACAAATTTTCCAAATAACACGACCATGAACATAAACATTTCAAAAAAGTGATTCAATTGTCAATACTTAAACATGTAAAGAAAACATAAAAAATACACTAGGTGCATGATGACTCAACGAGATAAGCTACATGATAGAAGTCCAAAAAAAAAACTTGATCCATTATTTTAAGGGAAATTAAAAGTTACATCTTGTATAATTTTTTTAGTAAATTATATTATATTCCACATTGATCTTAAACAAAAAACATCACCAACATTAATTATTAGATTAATCTGTCGTTTGTCTATTCTTTTGTATTTTTTTCTCTTTTGTTATATATTAACTTTATACACAATGCATAAAAATGTAAATGTTTAGATTGATGCAACACAATAAAGCGGAACCGACCAAAATATGACATAATAAAATGGAATGGAGCGGAATAGAATATAAATTCTTTTATATTTATTTTATTTAAATATCTCATTCTATTTTGTACACTCTAAATTAGATAAAATAAAAAATGAAAAATGGATTAGGATAGAGTACGTCCCATCTTATTCCGCTTCATTCATTTTTATTTTTACCAATTTAAACAATAAAATATTATATTATTCTATTTCTCTTTCCTGTGCCATTAATCCAAATAAGGGAAGTCAATTTCTATATAATAATGACTTAGTGATATTTTTATTTTTTAATATAAAATAAATATAAATATGATGTATATCTTTTCTTGCAAAAAGTTTGTCTCCACAACGTTGGAAGGTTACTTTACTTTCCCTTATGCCCTGTTTTATTAAAGTTACTGTTCATAAAAACAAAAAGAAAAATCATCCCACTACTTTTTCTCTTCGCATCATTCTTTCTCCTTTATATGTATGAACCCCTCTCTTGTCTATTTCAACTTTTTCAACTTTTATCCATTTCATTTTTTATAAACTATATTTTATAACCTAAAGTTTTTGGTAGAAAAAGTATATTATCATTTGATTTCTTTATTAGCTTTTCCACCTCTAATTTAAAAAGGACAAGATATACTTAGCTAATACTCCAATAAACTATTATTTCTCTATAAAAAATAGAGTTTGTAAATTTGACACACAAATTTGATAGTATAAAAATTTTGATAACAATTTATATGATTAATATAGTTTTTATGTTAAACATATGATTCATATAGTTTAAATTTATGATAATTCTAATAAAGTATCACAATTTGTTTACTATTCATTGAAATAAATAATTATGATTTTGAAGATTATTAATCATAATTTTAAATTGTACATATACACTTTGTAAAAAAATGTAAATATAAATATATATTTATTAGCTATAATTATATTAAAAAATTAATTATTTTGTTTATAAAAAAGAATTATGCTAAATTATGTCTTAAGAATATTAAAATGAGAGTATCTAAATAAATTTTATAGAGAGATGAATATAGTCTTTCTTTTATCTTCAATGTAATGAACTTGGCATGACAAAGCAGGCAGATAGCCAAGTTGTGGTAGTAATTTTTAAATAAGCATAAAGCGTTTGAGTTCGATTGACAAACGAATTTATACAAAGGACGGTATTTAGAAAATATCGAGTTCGATTACTGAAAAAAATAACATTATAAGGTTTCTTAATTTTTATAACCAAGAACATGGCATAACATCGTAGGATTACTTATTAATAAAGTATGGAACTCAAAGTCGATTATTCAAAATTAGAATAAATAGTAATTAAACTTGAAAAAAAAACAATTTTAAATTTTTTGAAAAATGAAATTTCCCCAATTTCCAATATAATTTTTTTTATTTTAGCACATTAACAAATTTATTTAAGACAAATATTAACATTTCCCTTAAAAGAAAAATGATTCTCAAGTGTTCTATAGGTAAAATACAAATTTTCTAAAAACAATTGATATAAAAAAAAAAAATAGAACTATATTCTCCGACCCCATGATAAAAAAAAAAAAACACAATTTGTTTGTACCTTAATATTTAAAAAATCTTACAAATTATTGAAACCAATGTCCTTTTGAAAGGTATGCATGCTTGGTAGATTTGAATTTGAAAGCGATTTCATATGTTTTAGTGAAAGACAACAAATGTATACAAAGACAGAAGGGAAGAAAAGGAAAGGAACTAGTTTGGGATTCTCAATCTAATGGCATATAATGTCACATTTGTTGCTTTAACTGTTTGGACACTAAATTTAAATCCAAAATCTTAAGCACAAACAAAATTCTAGATTTATTATGTCTTGTTCTAATTTCCTAGGTACACCTAAATTATGCTAAAAATCAAACCCTAACCTATCCTACTTAATTCACAGTTGTGTAAAGTTTAAGAAATAAACCAAAATAAGGTTGTAAATGGATTATGAACCTGTCCCCTATTGTTTTCCTTGTCAACCCTTAACATTCTATTGGTGGCCATATTTTGACAGACAAAGATTCTCTTAAGACATGGACCATACATATATCAATGGTACACTGTAATTTTTTAATTTCTAAATTACTATTATAATATATTGTATTTTCTAAAGATGAAGTTTCATATATTTTATTAGTTTCTTAATGGTAATATGTGTCTTTCAATGTCTATAGAAAAACTTTTGTAGAAATAGATTATAATTAGATTATTGATAATTAAGATAATATAAATTGAAGAATATTTATTTGATTAGTTGTGACGAGGACTATTTAGTTAGGTAGAAACGATACTCAATTTAATAGTACGATGAAAGAGAGAATTATGACATGGTTTTAATGATTAAATCTTTAGTTTAGAATTGACTTAATACTATATTGAATGAGCTGTTTGTTCATTCTAAAGATATTTGACTGTTAAATGTGGATAGATTTTGAGTAGCTATAATTTTATTTTTTTTATTCGGGTTGGGTATCCAATATACTCATTTTAATACAATTTATTTATTTAAAAAACTCATTATTATTTAAGAATTTAAAAATAATAATAAATTCATTATTATTTTAAAATCTTTAGATAAAATAAGAATCGCCATTAACTCCCACAAACACAATATTTCAAATTTTTATATGATAAAATAAATAATTATAATTTTATAAAATATGTTCAGTTTCATCTACTTTGTTTCCTAATTATATGGCATAATTTAATTTCATTAGTTATTTAAATCTAATCATACTTTAATAATATAAGACCATAAAATATGACTAATGTATAATAATACATTTATTTATCAAATATTACTAGAAAAAATAATTAGAAAAAAATAATGAACCCATTTTAGCTCACAGTAAAATACCAATACTATTTTTTAAACTTTAGAATTTAATATTTTTTTCTAATATGCACTTAAAAATGTAAAAATTGATCTTAAAAACATTTGAATGAGATAATAATAATTTTTTTTAATTTAATCAGATATTCTGCATTGGAATCTAACTCGGAGTTAGAGAGAATATTTTATATTTATATTTAAAATAATTTTTTCCCTTTGCAATAATCAATTCAATTGACTATGTCACACAAAGTATATATGTAATTATTTTTTGTTACAATAATTATCATTTACGTACTAATTATATAAGAAAACCCAAAGGTACATATATATTTAATCATTTCTTTTGTTTAAAAGCTTTGAGAAACTATGAACCCCTCCCAAAGAAAATGCACTCATAACTCATAACACTTTATCATGATTGCTTTTTACCGTAATTTTAGTTCTTAGCAACAGTACAGAGTCAAGCTAGATATAACTCATGTTAGTAGAGTCTTGGACCAATATGATTTTTTGTATAGTTCATATTCTTTTTAGATGAAAATAATTAAATTAATTTTTCTTATTATATGCAGGGTGTATTATGATTGCCCTCGTGGTTCAATGTTTAACTTTTTCTGAACAAAAGGTAGTCAAAGTGGATTATTTGTCAAAATTTGAAGAAGGTGCCCATTAACATTATGCATACACACCTCTTTTATAAAATTCAAAGGACAAAATATGTAATCAATTTGTAAATCCCATCATAAAGTACTTTGTGTGAAGCTGTTTCTTCCCTTTTCTTTTATTTCTTTCTCGCAATTATAACTTATTTTTCATTTCAAATTTTTTTAAATAAAAGGGAATTTTGCCGACTAATATAATTATCTCTGGTTTGATGATTAGTATCTACGGTTGCGTGTAGAAAATACTTTAATTATAGGAAAAATATGAATAATTAATTATTATGAAAAATGAAAATTGTTAACTATAATAATTAAATATTAATTTAAAAAAATTAATCGACTAGATTTTCTTTTTATTCCCCTTCCAAAGTCAATTATGTTTTGAATTGGTTGGATTAGAGGCCAAGTTCATGGTTGAAATATTGTAACTTTGATTTTAAAATTTTATAGCAGTAGAAGGAAACAAAATGCTAATGCATTGAACTTTTCAAATCGACAATATAGACTGTAATTTAAAATAGGGTTAAATGACTTTAAACCCCTGTCATATAGAGGTGTTTTGATTTACCCTACTTAAAAAAAAATTGTGGCGCAGACCTCACAAAATATATTACCATCATTAAAGATTCTGTTCCATTTTTTTGGGCAAAAAATACCTACGTGGACAATAAAAAACTGCTGACTGTGCATATGCAGCACACGTGACATTTATTTTAATTTTTTTTTATAATTCCACGTGGAATTTCGATTTTTTTTAAAAAAATTAAATTAAAATTTTTTTTTAATTTTTTTTAAAAAATTTTCTATATTTAATATTTCTTTTTATTTAATATTTTTTTAGTATAACAATACTTAAATTAGATGATGTGTAAAATAGAATTTGATGGTATATATATATATATATATATATATATATAGTAAAGCAAAAGGAAAAATAAAAAATATAGAGTTGTTCTTTTTACACCCCATGGTTTTCTTATTCACTGGGAAAAATTCTAATTTTTTCCCCAACTTCCGTAGATGCACATCCGGAAGCACCCCATATTTTTAAAAAAATGATTCCTTCCGTAGATGCATTTACGGAAGTCTTATGGATAGAAATTTTGTGGTCCATATTTGCCAAATGCTTCTATATATTTGGCGTTTCTGGGTTTGCATCACCCACAAACACAAACCCTAAACACAAACACAAAAATGTCTCGCATTAGGCCAGATGGATGTCACCCCCCAGATGTTCACCGATTATCAATGAGGCCTCGGCGTCCATTTCCTAAACCGGAATATCGTAGAAGGAATGGACATGTCATTTTTTTCTCCCTTCAAACCTCCCGTGCCAGTGATGTTTTAGAATATCCATTCCTACGACCAACTCAAGAGGAATATCATGGCTTTTTTAGAGGGAGAGTACAAACCCGAAAAAGAAATCAGAAGGATCCAGAGGCAAAGAACAAAGACTTTGCTTCCTTCCGGAGAAAAGGAACGTTGGTGGGTTGAAGTGAAAGACGACAGAGATTCCATTGAAATGATGCACGGAGCAGATGAAATTATTTTAACCGTTGTAATTTCTTAGACCTCTTAGTTTGTTTAATTTTTTGTTTGAAATTTCGTTGTAATATCTCCCTTGTAATATCTCTATTGTTCAATGCAATGTGTGTTTTATGGTTAAAAATGCTTCTGTTCTGGGTTCAAGCTTTATGTTTATGCTTTGTGAGGTCTTCCGCGTGTCCATCTACTCTATGATGAATCAATGCAATTTTGATTTTTCCTTTTGCTTTACTATATATATATATATATATATATATATATATATATATATATATATATATATATATATATATATATATATAATCAATGCAATTTTGATTTTTCCTTTTGCTTTACTATATATATATATATATATATATATATATATATATATATATATATATATATATATATATATATATATATATATATATATATATATATATATATATATATATATATATATACCATCAAATTCTATTTTACACATCATCTATTTATATGTTATTTAATTTAAGTATTGTTATATTAAAAAATATATATAAAATAAAAAGAAAAGTTAAAAATAAAAATAAAAAACAAATTAAAAAAAAATCGAAATTTCCACGTGGAATTATAAAAAAAATAAAAAATAAAAAAAATTCCACGTGTGCAGCATATGCACAGTCTGCATTTTTTTACTGTCCACGTAGGTATTTTTTGCCCAAAAAAATGGAATAGGGTCTTTAATGATGGTAATATATTTTGTGAGGTTTGCGCCAAAAATTTTTTTTTAAGGGGGGATAATTCAAAACACGCCTATATGGCAGGGGGCAAAAGTTATTTAACCCTTTAAAATAAGATGGATGAATTGTAAATAAATAATAATAATAATAATAATATGCACGAAAGAAGCTCTAAATAATATGTTTGTCAAATTTTCTCTTAACTATTTATAAAAAATTACATGCACGGCTAAAAAAACACATTTAACCTCATTAATAAAGGGGATTTAACATCGGTTAGAGAGGTGACATAAAGAAGGACGCTATGAAAACTTGTCATACTATTCCTTGATTTTGAAATAATCGAATGGTAAAGTGTTCTTCACATGGATTCGATCTCCAGCTTCAACATTTTTATTACTTTCAGAACTGGATAACACGCCTCCTATTTTCTCTGGATTATTTGAGAAACCGTGGTAATATAGAACAATTATTACTTCGATTTATAATAATAATCGAGGGGAAAACATTATTTTTTATTTATTTTTCTATATTTTGGTTTGAACATGTATTACAGACCAAGGTAATATAGAATAATTATTACCTCGGTTTATAATAATAATCGAGGGGAAAACAATGTTATTTATTTATTTATTTTTCTATATTTTGGTTTGAACATGTATTACAGAACTATATCTTGGCCATTTCGAAAACAGGAACATTATTACAAAACTTATTTTGGCCATTTCTGAAATAAAAATATTGTACTTTTTGTCCATTTTTCAAACAGAAACATTGTACCAAAAATATTCATTGTTTACACAATTTGCAAAGCTAAAATGGCACAGGTACACCATATAATTTTAGAACAAATTAAAACTAACAAATGATGATTAACAACGTTAAATCTTTAGTAAAAAGAGTATAAAAAGATAAATGAGTAAATATGTATTACTAAGTGATATAAAACATTTACTTACTAGTTTTCTCATATCCCCTCTTAATGATCATGACTAATAGCAAACACATCATCATCGAAATCCTTTTCTTCAGATGAGAGACGTACAAGTGTTGCGAAAGACAGGGGTATCAAAATTTAAATCTTAATTTTCATCACTATCATGAATATATTTTTCTTGTAGAACAATTGATCATCTTCTATTAGAAAGATCATTAACATAAAAAAAAACTATTTTTGCTTGGGATGCCAAGATGAATGGTTTGTTCCTATAAGATGCATTTCGAAGATCAACCCGTGTGAATCCTAATTCACGGGTTTCTACACCAGTGTTGCTGTCAATTCACTTGCACTTAAATAAAGACACTTCAAAAGTAACAAAATCAATCTCCATAATCTCCTCAATGACCCCAAAGTACACTCTAGATGTCAGTGCATGATTCTTATCTTTCGAACTAGAGAAGTAAATGGATTCAACTTCAACCATAACCCCACTATTTTGCACGGTACTACGACCATCCTTTGATTTTGTGTAAAATGGATATTTAGTAATATCATATGTACTCCAAGTTATTACATTAAACTTAGGCATATGTGACACCCATTTAATTGTCTCTGATGCATTACTCTATTTAGAAACCCTTTCATTAAACCAAGTTAAGAAAGTTTTGTTATGCTTTGCCAACAACATTTTTTCACTCATGTAGGGAAATTTTTTCTTGATAATGGTCAAGTAAGGTTGAACTTCACTAAGATTATTCAATATATACAAATGTGCTTGAAGAACTACATCTCTGTCAAATGTCATAACATTTAAACATATTGAATACCTTTACCATCATATCTTTCATCATGACGAGACTCGAGAATTCCTATAGAGTTCGCTTCTGACAAATAGTTTGTACAAAAATCAATAGCTTCTTCTATGATGTACCATTCAATGGTAGGAGCTTCCGGATATTGATGATTCTTTGTATACCCTTTAAAGATTTTCATGTATCGCTCAACCGGATACATCCACCGTAAATAAACTGGACCACAAATTCTAATTTATCTTACTAGATGAAAAATTAAGTGAATCATAATGTCAAAAAATGACGGAGGGAAAAATATCTCTAATTGACATAAGATAATTGCAGCCTCTTGTTCCAACTCATCTAAATTTTCAGGTTCAATGACTTTATTACATATAACATTGAAGAATAAGCACAATCTGGTTATAGTTACCCTTATATTTTTTGGTAGAATGCCACGAATAGTCATTGGTAGAAGTTGTTACATCAAGACATGACAATCATGAGATTTTAGCCAACTAATTTGAGAATATTCATTGACACATGTTTCTTCACATTTGATGAGTACCCTTGGGGAACTTTAATACCCTGCAAACAATCACAAAACTTTTTTTAGACAGAGTGTGACGTGTTGAGGAAAATATGTTACATTTCCTATATCATTTCGGGCTAACTCTTGTCGTATACCCATCACCAACATATCTTCACAGGATTTCTTAGTATCTTTTGTCTTGCCTTTAATGTTTAGAAGTGCTCCAATCGAACTATCATATACATTTTTCTCCACATGCATCATATCAAGACAATGTCTTACATCGGGCTAGACTAATATGGAAGATCAAAGAACACCAACTTCTTTTTCCAAATATTTTTCTCCACGAGTCCTTTTCATTTCTTTCCAAAGACAACATTAATGGGTTGTTGTCTTTTATGAACTTCCTTCATGGTTAAGGGCTTTAGAGCGATATCAAACTCTTATTTTTCATTAAAAGTCTTCCGTAATATACAATATGGATGATTATGTCTTAGAAATTTTCGATGCCCAAGGTAAACAATATTTTCCCCATTTTTTAATTGATGGAAGAATTTTTTTAATAGATGGAAGCATTTATCATTTTCATATATTGGACACACTTTATGTCCATTGACACTGTACCCAGATAAACTATCGTATGTAGGAAAGTCATTGATTGTGCAAAACAACATGTCACACAACTTAAAGTTATCACATGTATACGCATTATCAACATCCACATCTTCTTCCCACAAAAATTTTAAATCTTGAATCAATGGCGTTAAATAAACATTTATGTCGTTCCCTGGTTGTTTTGGACCCAAAATCATCATTGATAAATCATATATTTGCGCTTCCAGCACAACCACGAAGGTAGGATGTAAATTATGAGAAGAACATGTCATAAAGTATGGTTAGTACTCAAATCACCAAATAGGTTCATTCCGTCGGTAGCAAGTCCAAGCCTAAGGTTCCTTGCCTCAAGGGAAAAATCTGTAAACAATGTATCAATTTTCTTCAATTGTAATGAATCAGCTACATACCATCTTTCATCTGCATACCATCTAGTATTCTTTGTGTCATTTAAATTAGCAAACTGTCTCTTGAACCTTTGAATTATCGATAGGTATGTCATCACCTTGGAAGGAACACCCTTTCTAGTAACACCATCATCATCTTCAGCGCCATTGTCCTCCTTCTTGTAGTGTACTCCCCACACCTCGAGTGATCCTTCAAGTTTTCATACTCTTTCCTATATAATACGTAATCATTACGACATGTTTGTATTTTGACATAGTTTAAATCCATTGGACACAATATCCTCTTAGCTTCATAATTACGGTTCGTTAACGTGTTACCTTCTAGAAGCATTTCTTGCAATAATTCAAGCAATCTGGTAAAACTTTTATCCGTCCACCTACCTCTTTCCTTAAGATTAAATAGTTTTAACAATGCTAACAATCTTGTAAAAATTTTGCATCACAGATATAACGACTCTTCAAGGTATCTTTGCAAAGTGTTTTCCACATGAGCTTTCTTAAAAGCATATACTCCAATATTACGAATCATATCTTCTAGAGTATCATTGATAAATGCATCATCTTCAACTCTATGTGACGTGACCTTTTTTGTCACTTCACTATGCCATATCCATTTTGTGTAATTTTGAATAATTCCATCACAACCTATATGATTGAATATAGTATCCCTTCGATGTTTTGGTGTATTTTGGCAAATTTTACAGGGACACCAAAAAATATCATTATCATCAAGTTTTTTTTTTCAAATTCAAGAAATAGAATCAATCCATTCTCAAGCGCATGACTTAATCTATTGGCTCTCATCCAACTACGATCCATAATCAGATACAACTTTTGAAAGTAAAATAAAAACGAACATTCTAAAATAATTCAACAATAACAATAAACAACAACTACAAATACCTGAAAAACAACACTACATTATACACTAAGTCTAAAAAATCATGACAATAACAATAACTACAAATACTTGAAAAATAACACTACATTATACCCTAAGTCTCAAAAACCTTGACAATAACAACAACAACAACGATGACGGCGACAACGACAACTACAACAACAACTACAACAACGACAATAATAAGTACAAATACATTAACAATAATATGGAGAGTTTTACATACTGTAAACTTGATGAGTAAAAAAAGTGTTGGTTTGAGGTTCGAGCTTCCTTCTTCCTTGGAGAATAATGGTGTTTCAGTTTGTTAGGTGGAGAAAGAAGTGTTTTAGTTCGTTAGGTGGAGAAGAATGATGTTCTGTTTGCTAGGGCGTAAATACTTAATGAAACTTAACATTCTCTTGAGTGAGTAAAATATTGTTTAGAGATTACATTTCGGTTTTCAGAAAAACTCAGAGAATATAACCGAGGTAAACATTGCGTTCAATTTAATTAAATTAAATATTAATCAACATTTAATGCCAGTTTTCTAAAAAATTGATGGATAAGATGATTTATAAAATAAATTCGAAATTTTGGTTCTAAATAAAGCATAAATTTGCAAGAGTTAGGAATCGAAGCTCAAGCCCTAAGCTACATATCTTGCCGGTTTTCTACAAAACAGAGGGATAAGATTAATCTTTTTTTTAAAAAAGTGTTTTAAGTCATTTGATATCATATTTTCATTGGCTAATGTGAAAACTTTGTCATGAAATATATTATTTGTAGTTGTAATGTTTGATTTATTTACTAAAAGTGATATCTCTGCATCAAGCATGACAACATAACTTGCACGTACCCATAGGTAGCCACTTGAATCCGCCCCGAATTTGACAGGAAAACCCCATTTTGATTGGGTTCAAGCTCATGTTTAGGTTTTTCCGATTACAAAATATGAATATGGGTTGGATAATAAGGACACTAGTATCCACTATGAGTCCACCCCGTTTATTTTATTTTATACTTTATTATTTAGTTTTAATAATTTCGAATATTAAATATGCGGTTAAGGTTTTGATATTTTTATTTTTATTTATCATTTAAAATATTTGAAATGTATGTATGGAATTTTTTGTGATTGTGTTGTTATATTATTTTTAATGTAATTTGATTTTGAAAAAAATAAATATTTTTATTAAAAAATTGATTTCACTAAATGGATGGTGGCAGAGCGAGCATACGAAACCCAAACCGAACCCGTTTGGGACGACCTTGGGTTTTAAATTTTCATCTCTGTTGGAGATTAGGGTGGAGAACAAAGATTGTTTTGGAATTTAGATTTATGTTTGGAAGAGGTAAAAACTGTCTCAGGTCCGCTCCATTGTCATGCCTACTCTGCAGTGGCGGAGCGACACCAAAAATTATGAGGGCCCGATGTAAAAGACATATCGCTATTTAATCAATTTAAATAATTAATTTTTATCTATAATAATAATTAAAAGGAGTACATTTTAATTATTACATTTATATTATATATTTTTTTATGCTATAGTAATTTCATTTTTAATATTTTTAATTATAAAACATGAATTTAAGTTTATTTAAGCTTTAAAAAAATAAGTTAAACTCTTGTCATGCACATATTTTTCCAAAAGAAAATAAAAAGTACCTGATAAGGATTTGATAGCATGATCTTTAGCTACAAAAATAATTCTATTATCAAATTTTAGGTTTTGAATAAATGATGTATTTGGACTATATATAGACTGCATATATCAATTATTCAATGAATTTAAAGAATAAAATTTGCTTAAAGAATGGAAGGAGTACTCAACTACCATGTCAATCTAAACAATACGTTAATTATATGCATGTTATTATTATAAATTTACTCTGAAAGATAAATTATATATTTAACTTGAAATTTTAAAAAATATTAAAAAATTTAGGAGGGCCATGACCATCCCTATCACAAGGAAGCTCCGCCTCCGTATGTCTGATCTTATAACAGTGACATGTATCAGAAGATTCTATTGATTTATTCTTGAATTAGAGATATTTTTAGTCTTGAAACAGTGATATACATAAGTTTATATGTTAACCTATTAGTTTACTCTTGAACCGATTTGAAAAGAAAAGTCTAACTTATTCATAAAAAATGATATGTTAGATCTTGAAATAGTGATATATAAGTTTGTCTCTCAATCTATTCAATCTATAAATTCCACTTTAAAGTGCTTTTTTTCAGCTCCTGAAGGACCAGATTTCTACCAGAAAGAATTTACCTAAGAATGAGATATCTAGTATTTTAAAAGGGTGTCTCTTGACCTTTCTAGTTGAGGACTTGTGAAATTTTGGATCAAACTCTAGTTTAAAGAAGGGTGTAGCTTATTGATTCGACAGAAATTAAGCATGATGTCGAAGTGTGTTCACATTCTAATGTCGAAGTCTTGCATACTGTAGTTGAAGTACGCTTAAACATGTAGTAGTCGAAATGCTAGGATTGTTAGCATATCGAATCAGGCCAATTTTTTTAGCCCAATTGTTTAAGTTAGCTTAGTATTCTATAAATAGACTAGTTCTCTCAGGTTATTGAGATAGGTTGCTTGTTTTTATTCACTTGTAAGCTTTGAACCCTTTTTGAGTAAGTGAATAGTAAAACAGTTATAATCAATCCTTATTTTCTTCTTCTTATTCTCTCTACTCTCTCTTTAGTGAAAACCTAATATGATTTCTTGTGTTTGTTCAAGAAACATAATCTTTCTCATAGTTTTGGTTTGTTCTTAACGCCACTCTTTTAAAATAAACGGGTGCGGTGAGCATGGAGAAGAAGATATCGTCAAGAAAGTATGAGATTGAGAAATTCATCAGTGTAAATAATTTTGTTTTCTAGCGCTGGAAGATGCAAGTCGTACTGGTTCAGCAAGGCTTGCTAGAAGCGTTGAAGGGCGCTGTAACATGGATGTTGCGCTAATAGAGAAGGATAAATGAATATGGTAGAGAAATCCCACATCGCCATCATATTGAGCCTTGGTGATAAGTTTCTTCGGCAGGTGTTGAAGAAGAAGACGGCGGCATATGTGTGGATGATAGTTGAAAGTTTGTACATGACCAAATCGTTGGTTAATTGCCTCTACCTGAAGCAAGCTTTGTATTCATTCAAAATGAGTGAAGATAGAGTCTTGACAAAGCAGTTGGATACGTTCAACAAGGTGATTCTTAATATAGAGAATATCGAGGTTAGTATTGATGATGAATATCAAGTGCTGTTATTATTATGTTATTTACCTAAGTCTCTTGCTCACTTCAAAGAAAGTCTCTTGTATGGAAGAGATTCGTTGACCTTTGAAGAAGTTTGATCTGCCTTGTACTTTAATGATTTGAATGAACGAATGGAGCATAAGCCATCATCTGTTGCTGAAGGTTGTAAGTGGTTTAATATATATGGTGTCCGCAAAACATATGTCAAAGACTAAGCTATGGCACAAAAGACTTAGCCATGTCAGTGAAAAGGGCCTGGTTGAATTGTCGAAACAAAATCTGCTATGTAGGGAAAGGTCGAAAAATTGGAATTTTGTTAACCTTGTATATTTGGTAAATCCTGTAGGGTGAAGTTTAACAAAGGTAAACAAAGAACTCATGGATCCCTTGATTATATTTATGTTGATCTTTGGGGGCCTGTAAAGCACTCAGGTGCAAGGTATTTTTTATCCATAGTTGATGATTATTCCAGAAAGTCATGGGTATCCATTTAGGAAACTAAAGATGAAACTTTTGAAAATTTTAAAAGTTGGAAGACACTGGTCAAAAACCAAACTGGCAAGAAGGTGAGGAGGCTGAGAATAGACACTGGTCGTGAATTTTGCAATAAGGCATTGGACATCTATTGTGTTGTGTCTGGTATTACAAGGCATAGAACTACTGCAGGTACTCCCGAACAAAATAGTTTAGTTGAAAGGTTTAATTGAACCATTTTGGAAATAGTTAGATACATACTGGTTAGTGTTGAGTTGAAGAATGTGTTTGGGGCTAAGGGTATTTGGACAGCAACATATATGATAAATAGACGTCCGTTGACTGCCTTGGGGAAGAAAACACCTGAAGAAGTCAGGTCGAGACATCCACCTAATCTAGATAGACTTAGAGTATTTGGTTGTGTATTCTATGCTCACATTAGACAACACAAGATCGAACCTAGAGCACTAAGATGCATGTTCATGGAGTACCTTAAATGAGTCAAAGCTTATAGGTTGTGGTGCCTAAATCCATGTCACACGAGGTGTATCACAAGTCAAGAAGTAGTTTTCAATGAATTAGAAATGGCATTCAAGAAAATTGATGATGTTGGTTGAAATGTAGAAATCTCTAAAGAAGAGCTGTAACAGGAAGAGATTTTTGTTGAGGTGGAGCATAGTGATGTTGAATTGCATAACCCATATGAAGTCGAAGAAGAAGCCCAAGTTGCTTATGAAGGTGAGGAGACTAATAATGATTACCTGCGGGATAGAAACATGCCGAGAAGAGTCATTAAGCCACCTCAGAGACTTGGCTATGCAAACCTTATAGCCCTTGCCTTAATCTCTGCAAGTGAGGTTTTTGATGAAGATCCTAGAGGCTACAAGAAAGTAGTGAGGAGTCAAAATAAGACTTGATGGCTAAAAGCCATGGATGATGAGATATAATCTTTTCACGATAATAACACTTAGGAGCTGATCGAGAAACCTGCAGGGGGCATATAAGTCTGATGTAAGTAGATTTTCAAGGTTAAGGAAGGATTCGAAGAACTGATGTCAAAAAGATACGAGGCAAGGTTGGTTGCTAAGGGATTCACTCAGAAAGAAGAAGTTGACTTCAATGACGTATTCTCACCTGTTGTGAAGCATAAATCCATTAGAATGTTTTAAGCCATGGTGGCTAAGTTCGACCTAGAACTTGAACAGATGGATATGAAGGCCGCTTTCTTGTATGGTGATCTAGATGAAACAATCCTGATGTGGAAACCTGGAGGGTATATAGAAAAGGGAACGTAAGATTATGTGTGCAAGTTGAATAGGTCGTTATACAGCCTGAATAAATCTCCTCGATAAGTTCATGGCACACATAGGTTTCACTAGGAGCCAGTTCGACCACTTTGTTTACTTTAGAATTCGACCTAGAAATTCACTTGTTATTTTGTTGCTTTACGTGGATGATATTCTCATAGCAAGCAAGTGTTTAAGGATATAGTAAAGGTGAAGGTTGACAATAAGGAGTTCGAAATGGAGGATTTGGGAGCTGCGTCTAGGATTCTTGGGATTAACATCCAGAGAGATAGAAAGCAGTCGAGATTATGCTTATCTAAAGAGACATACCTATAGATGATTCTCGACAAGTTTGGTATGTGGAATTCAAAGCTTGTTGAGACACCAAAAAATCCTTAGTTCAAGCAGAGTACGACTTAAACTCGTAGTATTGAAGTCGAAAGAGCCTATATGAATAGTTTTACATATGATAGTATGGTAGGTTCTTTGATGTATGATATGGTATTTACGAGGCCAAACATACCGTATGGAGCGAACCTTATAAGCAAGTATATGTCCAATCTTGGAAAAGCATACTGACAAGCATTGAAGTGGATTCTAAGGTACCTAAATGGGTCTCTAAGTAGAGTCCTAGTTTATGATGGAGCTTTTGGTGATGATATTAAAGTAGAAATCGAAGGATATGTCGAATCTGATTATGCGGGTTGTATGGAATCCAAAAACTATTTCTAGATATGTGTCCACTAAGTTTTACACAACAATCAGTTGGAAAGAGACACTTTTGAAGGTTGTTGGCTTATCAACCACTGAAGCGGGATATATTACCCTCACTAAAGTTGTGAAAGAAGCATTGTGGCTTGAAGGTTTTTCTAAGGAGCTGAAACTTCAAGGTCGAGTTATCACTGTTAAATGTGATAGTCAAAGTGCTATACATTTGTCGAAGAATTCATCTTATCATGAGCAAACCAAGCACATCGATGTGACGCTGCATTTTGTTTAAGAAATAATATAGCATGGGGAAGTCAAAGTGTTGAAGGTTTGGACAGATCTCAATGTTGCTGATATGATCACCAAGACATTGCCAATCTGCAAGTTTTTCCACTATATGTAGTTGATAAAGCTGCATGAAGAAAGCTAGTGTGTTCCCTTGATGTTGTAGAGTTTGCTCCAAGGTGGAAATTTATGAAATTTTGGATCGAACTCTAGTCTCGACAAGGGTAGCTTCTTAGTTCGACAAAGATTAAGCATGCTGTCAAAGTTTGTTTATATGTTGATGTCGAAGTCCTGCATGCTATAGTTGAAGTACTCTCAAGCATGTTATATGCGAAATGCTAGGATTGTTAGCATATCAAATTGGGCCTGTTTATTTGGCCCAATTGTTTAGGTTTTCTTGTATCTTAAGTTATCTTAGTAGTATATAAATAAACTAGTTCTCTCAGGTTGTTAGGAGAGGTTGGTTGTTGTTATTTACTTGTAATCTTTGAATCCTTATTGAGTAAGTGAATAGTAAAATAGTTATAACCAATCCTGATTTTCTTCTTTTTCTCTCTTCTCTCTTTTTAGTGAAAACCTAATAGGATTTCTAATGTTTGTTCAAAAAACTCAATCTTTCTCATAATTTTGGTTTGTTCTTGACGACAATCCATTACAATAGGACTCTAGAGTCGTCCTCTCATTTTTTTGACTTGTGATTTACTAGTATTTGTTTGTTTATAGGATTTTTCAGTTCCTTGGGTTGGTATGTAGTTTTATCTAAAGATTTAATGACCCTTTTTTAGATGTTTTTCCCGCTTACTAGTTTGTCTAGGCTTAGTGGGTGTCTTATGATTTGGCATGCAGTGATCATGTTGATTTAGAAATCTCAGAATGATATAGTCATTACTACAAATAATATATTTTATAATAACTTAGGGACAAGAGTCACGTTTTAATTTTTTTTAAATACCATATATTCCCTCGGCTGATAATGAAAACTGAGGAGAAAAATAACTCAGTGACTTATTTCATTTTGCAGTGACACCTTCCTTCATATTTTATTTTTAAATAAAAAACAAATCACTTTTCTACCACCTGAAATGTTAGACTTTTCACCTGGATAAAAATTTCCAACCCTGGTGAAGTAGCTTACTCTATATCTTAGCTTGTAGGTCTATTGGGTTTCACTTACCTAAAATAACACATCCAGAATTCTAATGAAGTTTATCATCTTCATTAACAACTAAAGTCCTAAACACATATCATCCTAAACTCATTTACCATCATATCATAGCTCCATATCCATATCTTTTCCAACTTGTAAAAAGTAAAGAAATACAAAGATGATATATGTTTAGGGCTTTCGTTCGACACTTGCAAGAAGGAAAGATCAAAATCATTTATTTGACTTCTTCACATTTGCAATGCGTGAAACATCACTACTCATGTTACATTAATGTTCTTATTGTTGTAATAATTGTTGAGACCATAAATCCTAGAGGTTTAATATTGTTGTTGTTATTATTGTTTAGACTGAGATTGAGTATTATATGTTGCTGTTTTATTGAGATAAGTAAATATAGGTTTATTATTGATGATGTCGTAGTTTTGTTGATATTGAGATTATTGTTTTTGAGTTGTTATTTAGTGTTATTGTTTAGATTGAGATTGAATGTTATATGTTGTTGTTTTTGTTAAAATAAATACGTAATAGATTTATTGTTGATGTTGTTGTAGTTTTGTTGCAATTGAGATTGTTGTTTGATGTTGTTGTTGTAACTTTGTGTCATACCCCAATATTTGCCCATCATATTTCAAGCTATCTTGATCCACCTGACTTTCAAATGCTCAAGAACTATGCAAGAATTGGGCCCACTTACCTGTCTCCTAAGCAAAAGCCTCTGACTAGGGTTTTGTTTCTTTCCAAGAAGAATCAGGTTCTGTAACCTCTAGTGGACCTTATGGCCTCTCATATACTTCAAAGTCTCCTCATGCTAATTTTCAAGCTCGGATTCACAAGATTGCTCAATCAATTGCTCAGATAGTCAACAGTCGACTAGTTTGACCTAAAAGTCAACTATGGTCAAATCACAGTCAAAACTCCTGATTTTTTGTCAACATAAACATTTTTAAGTTACATTCATCATTTGATCAAGAGTTGATCATGATTCATCAAGGAAAGCTCAGAAATCAATAAAACACACAGTTTCTAAATTAGGGTTTTGTAGGAGAAAGTCAACTGAAATTTGACCAGACATAACTTTTACATGGTTCATCATAAATTTCCCAACAAAAGCTCCTATTTAAGGAAATTGAATTCTCTACAACTTTGTCTCTCTAAAGCCAAGGCCAAAAATGCTTCATTTGGGAGATATGAGCCAAAACATTACAGGTCCTTCTAGAAGCCCGCAAAAAGCATTTTTTGTCAAAGCCTATATCTTCAATATAAAGTACTCAAGTGCAAAAAAGGTTCCAAACTGGCTTGTAGAGGACATCTTGGGCTTTCCAAAAAGTCCTAAAACATCTTCATATGACAAATATTGAAGGAGTTATGACTTGCTAAACTTGGGTAAATTTCAAGGAATACATAAAAGTCATTGTGAACAAACTTGATTCTTTTGACTATTGGGCTTAGGTTCTTGGACTCCAAGCATGTTCATGATCCATTATAAGGCCCATGACACCATCCTTTTATTTTGAGTTTATTCATTTAAATTCTTAAATAAAGTAAATATATGATATAAAACATAAAAGATATGGTATTGGCTTATTCTTTGATCAAATATTGGATGAATATTGGAGCTTAACTCAAGGAAATTCGTAGGAAATAATTGAGGCAAGACAGGTTTCAAAAATAGAAAGATTTGCACTAATTTCAAATCAGATATTCTCACATGCCAATGATTGATTGTTTCAACTTCTTTTGACCTAAAAACCACCCATATAAATAGCACAACAATATCATAAGCTAGGGGAACAAAATTAGGAGTGGAGAAATAGGATTCAAAGCTTCCAAACATTCACAAAACCAGGGCAAGTGTGAAACTTCTGGGCAGCCGTTCTTTACGAATTCCAAGCACATCATCATCATCTCAGGGATACCAGGAGCGATTCCCCATCCTTGGTGAAGCCCAGAACCTGTCAGAATCTCCCCACCAAGCAAGCCATATGATAATGTTTTCTTCAAATCGATTTCATTATTCCCTGCATTATTAATAACTTGTGTTTGCTCAGACATGATCAATAGGTCATTTAGGATAGGTCCACTTGATTACATGGAATCTGGAACGTCAGAATGTGCTTGTGCCATTGATGAATCCGTTGGAGCTTTTTTCTTCGAACCATGCTTTACAGGACTTTTTGGCCGAAGATAACCCTGAATTTGAACTCAGAACAGGTTTTTACGTAGGTCTGGGTTAGCTTTGCTCTTGTTCATTGAGTTTTTGCAGGTGTTGGGGGTCGCAGCCATGAAAGAAGAAGAACCTGCAGAAAAATACGTAGGTAAGGTCGCAGGTATGTTCGCTTGTAATTCCGTAAGTAAAAGGAGGAAGATGATGAACAATTCATGGAGACCGTTGGACCGCCTGCGTGTCTGCATTCCATTCGCCAGTCAACTCTCACAATCTCTCTCCACGCGTGCACTGCATTAATTGGCTAGTCAACGTTTCAACATTCTCTCCCCACGTCTGATTGGACGACGTGTGACGCAGTGGGATCCACATTGGCCATTGAAGCGTGTTTTAATATTTATTATTTGTGTATGATTTTATTTACAGCGAGGGAAGACAGAGCAATTGGCAGATTACATTGGTTGGGGGGCTAAGATACCTGAGTTCGATCCCCAGGTTTTACAATATTTTTTAAAATCTGTCAAACACGGATCTGGTGCCTTCCATACCTACACACGTACGATACATCGTTGCCTCTCAGCCCTTAGATTGTTGCGCTGATTGGATCCAACGCTTGGGGATACGCAGACACACCATGGAATCTAATAGGCCAACCACACATGATTCCAGCGCCCAGGTTTTATTTCCCTTCATTATTTGCTTATTTTAATTTCTTTTTTCATTATTATTGTTTAAACAGCTTTTTTTAGGGTTTAGTTTTAACTAATGTAGTGTTAGGGTATAATGTAGACATTAGGATTCTATTAATCATTTTAATATTTTAAATAATTAGGATTAATTAGTAACTATTTTTTTTTAGGATTTTAATTTAATCATTTTTAGGCTTAATTTTAATTAAGTATTTTATGTTAAACTAATTAGTAATTAGTTTTAATTAGTTAAGATAACTAACTTAGGGAATTAGGATTAACATTCTTTGTTTTATTTCTTAATTAATTAGTAAATTTAATTTAATAATTAGGTTTTAATTAATTTAATCACCATTTGATAATTAATTTAGTAGTTCATAATTAATTTAGGTTTTAATTAATTTGATAATTAACTTAGGTTTACTCTCACATGTTTTTCAAAGACTAATTTTCCAACGCGATTTTCTCTTCTCACCTCAAATCCATTGATTGTCGCATGCGTGTTTAAGCTCCTATTTATTTATTTTGTTCATTTAATTCTAGAAATTATGTATAGGTCGCTTATTCAATTTTCTATGTAATAGTAATTAGGATTTATTTTCCTCGCACTTTACTTTCCACACATCCCCGACAGGTTTTTATTGTAATTCCCCTAATCCCGAAGCCCTGTAATAGCGTAGGACATTTACGTTTCCGCACTTTATTTTCTGTAAATATATTGACTACATGGTTAGTAAAATAGGGAGTGACAAGACTAAATAACTGGACGTAGCTCATTAATTCAAGATTAAATATCTGAATCTAACACATGATTGTTGCACCCAACACCTTTAGGGTAACTCCTCTTCCGATGCCTTTCGATTAAATAGTCAAGTCCCTCGAATGTAGGGATACCTTAGCACCTGTTTCCTTTGATAAAATTATCATAGTCCCTCGATATAAAGATCATAGTCCCTTCGAGTTGCCTACGATTAAACATGATCTCGTCCCTCGATGTTGCCTCGATAAATGATGATCGTCCCTTCGAATGCTAAGGTATCCTTACTGGTTGCCTACAAATGACTATTCCCATCCTCTCCTAAGACTTCCTACCCTTCTTATGGTATGGATAGCCATATGGCGAACGATGACTCTCGATGACCCGATACATCCAATGAAAAGACTACTTACCCTCCTTATGGTACAGATAGCCCTTTCAAACGAAAATCCTAAGGAACATAAAGACATTAAACTTAGGGTAGGTGCTTTTAACTGCTTACTCACTACTCAAATTCAAATTAATTTTCACACCCCTTTTTTAAATCAATTCAAAAAGGCTACTCTTATTTACAAGCTAAAGTCCTTATTCAAATCTTTTCAATTCACACACGACACCCTTTCAAACAATTCAAACAAACAAGTGAGCTAAGCAATTAAGATCCCATGGATAACCATGGATACAAAGGGTGCTTACACCTTCCCTTTGTATAACCTACCCCCGAACTCAAAATCTTTCAAAGGTCTTTCCTTTTCTTTTTGCCTTTCCTAATTGGATAAAATAAAAGTCGGTGGCGACTCTTGTTATCCGCACATTTCAAAAAAGTCAGTTCTCCCACCGTGTTACACTTTGACAAAGATGATATATGTTTAGGGCTTTCATTCGATACTTGCAGGAAGGAAAGATCAAAATCATTTATTTGACTTCTTCTTCACATTTGCGATACGGGAAACATCACTACTCATGTTACATTAATGTTCTTATTATTGTAATAATTGTTGAGACCATAAATCCTAGAGGTTTAATATTGTTGTTGTTATTATTGTTTAGACTGAGATTGAGTATTATATGTTGTTGTTTTATTGAGATAAGTAAATATATGTTTATTATTGATGATGTCGTAGTTTTGTTGATATTGAGATTATTGTTTTTGAGTTGTTATTTAATGTTATTGTTTAGATTGAGATTGAATATTATATGTTGTTGTTTTAGTTGAAATAAATCCGTAATAGATTTATTGTTGATGTTGTTGTAGTTTTTTTTGCAATTGAGATTAATGTTTGATGTTGTTGTTGTAACTTTGATTGAGATTGAATGTTATATGTTGTTGTTTTTGTTGAGATAAGTACGTAATAGGTATTGTTGATGTTGTTGTATTTTTGTTAAGATTTAGATCGTTGCTTTTGAGTTTAGTGTTGTTGTTATTGTTGTTGTTTAGTTTTTCTATTTAGCAAAGTTTTAAAAGTTATATGTTGTTGTTTAGTTGTTGTAATTGAGTTTGAGATTGAGATTGAGATATTGTTTTTGTGATTCTTAATTTGTGCAGCTTTTATCTTGTTTTATCGAACATGTAAAGAGGACATTAGAGTGACATAAAATACATTTGAGTTTATTATATCTAATGTCAATTTTTTGTTTCACTAATCCCTCTTTAAACATATAACCTTTTAAATTGATTTTGAAAATAATAATATGAAAAAGTAAGTTTTATTTGGAGATACAACTTACACTAATCAATGTTTTACGAGCATCATATAACTCAATATCCATCTCTAGTTCTTTGTTGACAGTTATAATTTTTTTTAATGCTTCTAGTTTTCATTCAACTCTTTCTTTTATTCTTGTCTATTTTGTAAAGCCTAAAATTTTATGCTTCGAAGAATGAATTAGTAGAGAAGGAAGTGTTGAATGAGAAACTTGAAATATTGAACAAAATTCTAACCATCAACGAACGAGAGATGAATAATGAGTTACAATATGCTAGAAAATCATTGATTAGTGTAAGTTGTTATTCAAATATAGCATATTTTTTCATATAATTGTTTTCTAAATCAATTTGAAAGGTTATATGTTCAGTTAGGATTTTGTGAAATAAACAATCCACATTAGATATAATAAACTTATATTCCTCCTAGGCTAAAATCCACAATCGAGGGAAAATGTGTTTTTCGCCTTTTAAAAATTTCTAAATGTTGTGGCTAGGATCGAACTCATGACCATCACACTTTTTTCCTCGGCGAATTTTCAATCGAGGGGTAAAGTGACTCACTTTTAATGAAACCCTTCGTTACCCTATTTAGAAATTTCCATCTGAGAGATTAAAAATATTTTTCGTAATAGTGAGTATTCTGAGGTAAATTTGTGACAATGAAAAACGTGGAATACATGAATATTTTTTTGACTTGAAAATGGTATTGTTGTAGTTCCGTGGAAAACTCTTGTGCTTTCTCGATTTTTTTCAAGAATCTTATCACGCATCTAAGTTAATAAGGGATTAGTGTTTTCGTCCTCCCATTGGTGTGTTCTTCTTGTTCTATTGGAGATCAGTGACTAATTCTTGGCTTGGGAGCTCTACCTTATGTCTTTATTAATTTGGCGCCTCGATTTGTCTTACTTAGGATTTTCTCTTCTCTTTTGTTTTGTTGTTTTTTTTTGCTTGCTTTTTTTTTTCTCTCTTTATTTTGTTTCTATTTTCGTTGGCAATTAGAACCTTTATATTTTTTTAAGTTCTATTGTTTTGGACTCTTGTCTTCAATAACTTTGTTTTATATATATATATATATATATATATATATATATATATATATATATATATATATATATATAGAGAGAGAGAGAGAGAGGAGGGTTATATTTACTCCAAGAGTAAGTTATTATAACTTACTCCAAATCTAGACCATTGATTTTTTTCAATTTAGTGGTTAAAAATAATAGGTAATTAAATGTGGAGAGAAAAAACTATTACTTATTATTTTTAATCATTAGATTTAGAAGAATCAATTGTCTAGATTTGGAGTAAGTTATAATAACTTACTCCTGGAGTAAATATAACCCTCCCCATATATATATTATTTGCTTTTATAAAAAATCTATGAATGTATTGAGTTACTCTTGAACCATAAGCTCATCTACCAATATATTAAGGCTCTATTTGGTAAGACATAATTTTGAACTTATGTCTTATAGTTTATAAATTCAAATAACAATTTAGACTTGTTTGGTAACGGTCTTTTCATCGCTAACTTATAGCTTATTTTACTAGCTTATAGCTTATTTTTTATGCGCTATTTCAAATAGCGTTTTAGCTTATAGCATATATCTTATAATTTTTCTTCTTTTTTATCCTTATTATTTTAGCATAAACTCATTTTTATCCTTTTATAATTTATTTTAATTTTAAATTAAATATTTATGTATTAAATATATTTTATGTCATTTTATATTTATAAGTTACTTGAATCACTAATTTTACCAAACACTTCAATTAGCTTATCATTTATCAGTTTCAACCATCAATCATAAGCTATAAATTATTAGTCATCAGCTATAAGCTATAAGCTAACTTAGCAAAAGTGTATTCAATATTCAATAGTAACAAAAAAATGTAAAAAAAAAAAATTTGTTTAGTAAAACAATTACTCTCTCCGTCTCACAATAAGTATCATCTTTGAGATTTTCAGTTTTTTAAGAAAATTATTAATTTTGTCGATTTCAATAATAAAATAAATTTATTAATAATAAGTAGTGGAGTATTAAATGAATTAGAATACAATAAATAAATTAAGTTAATGGAAAAAAATAATAAGTATCACATTGGTATTTTAATTGAACAAATAATTTGACACAAATAAAAATAAGAAAGAGAACACTATTGTGAAACGAATGAGAGAATAGAATTAAGAGTCAAAAACCCGATTTTTAGGCAAATATTTTTACATTAAATTGCTTAATATATGTACTATCATGAACTTTATGGTCATAGTTATAACTAATAACTACATTCTAATCTGCATTTAAAGTAATGATTATACTACTTAATGCTTGGCGTAATTGTGTCCTCAGAAATAATCCGTTTTAATAGTACACATCAATACTTGTGATACAATTATTACAAGAGATAACGCATATAAATAATTGATACTTCTCTTTATTAGGAATAATAATAAGTATTACGGGGCAACATAAATAATCATCTAATTACCAATAAAATATTGTGCTATTTGTCTTTTAAATTTTAAAAAAATTATTTATATATTTCATATTATTTAATAAATACTTTAGTTGAAAAATATATTTATTTTACCAGCAAATACCCCTCCTTTTAGTTACAGATATACTTGGAAAATCTATTTATTTTACAATTAATACCACTTTTAACTATCGACTCCATGGCAATTTATCTACAAAGATAATTTTGTCATCCTTATCTTCAATTAATCTTGACTAATATTACAATTAAAAGTAATTATTTATTTTAATAAAAAATGTGTTTGATAATACATGTATATACAAAAGTAGCATGTTAGAGAAAAAAAGGAAAAAGAAGAACACAATTAAAGGCGCTAATCTGAGTGGACAGTAATAAAAGTGGTGAATTAGGTTAGAAGAGTTGGGTTGGGGAACCATTATTTTAACAAAAAAGGGTTAGTGCAAAGCTGTATGTGGTAAGACAATACTCGTTTTGTCCAATTATAAATAAAATCTTTAAAAAATTGTTACTTTTCATTTTCAACATAACTTTAACTGAATTTTTTCCAAATCCAATCATACTTTTTAATCAATAATTTTTTCTATTTTAAAATTAATATCAATTTAATTAAAATACAGTTTTTTAAATAAAAATTATTCTTATTTACAAATTATGCTATCAAATTATTATTATTATGTAAACAATTTATAAAATGTTATATAATTTTTCATCACCATAATAATAATAATAATAATAATAATAATAATAATAATAATAATAATAATAATAATAATAATAATATATTAATATGTGTCAATTAAATTAAATAAATTTAAGTTACTGATTTACACAGTTCAATTTCTAGAGCCAATATATTTACATTTATGTATTAATGTGAATAAGTTTTTAATATTTATAAAGTATTTTTTTTTAAATAAAATAAAACTTATGAAATTGTTTTATATTTTTATAACTTTATTATATTTATTAATTTGTGTACAAAATACTTAAACAAATTAGATTATTATTATTTTTTACTTCATATTTATTGTAATATACATACAACAATAATTAATAAAATTATTACTCTTTTATTTCATTTATTATTTTATATTAAATAATTAAATATAATAATTATAATGGAACGAGGAAGAATCATTTGTTTGTTTATTTACCTAATAAAAGGTATACAATTAAGGAAGGAAAAAAATATAAAAAAAGTAGAGAGATAATGGAGGAAAAAGAAGGCACATAAATTGTTGATAATACTAGTTGGGTTCCTTTGATATGAGGAATCCATGTCGTCCAAACACTTGAGACAAAAAATGTGAGAAGAGAAAAGCAGAGTGAGTTAGCTTTAGGAGCCAGAAAAGGAGATTTCAAAACATGCTTAGGAAATTGCGTGGTTACTACTACTAACTACTAACCCAACCTATAACCTAATTCTACTTTCTCTCTCTCTTAGTTTATGTCTATATTTAGCGTTTGAATTTATGTTCAGGGTGCATTCTCAACCCCACAATATTCTTCCTTCTTTTCCTCTTCTCACTATTATTAGCCACACCTTAATCTTCAAATACTAGTTTTATGCCAATTCTGTAGGGTTTTTCTCTTGTGGGGCTTTCTAACCCTTTTCATTATGACCTACCCTCTCAAACCACAATATATACCTCATTCTCTTCTCTTCATTCACTTCACATTTCTCTTCTCATCACTCTCTCTTCCTTTCTTTCTCACCCAAATCCACCTTCATCTTCTTCACTATCCATTTCTTACAACTCTACAAAAAAAATTCTACCACCTTATTTACTAAGTAGAGATTTTTTAGGGTTTAATTTTGTTTTTCATTTTGATGCATCTGATCATCATGCATACATGCATGACTATATGCCTGGCTCCCTGTATGCCATATACGAAGCTTATTGAAACATCAATAACCGTTGTGGATGGCGTACGGGAAGCCAAGCATATTCCATATCTACAAACATGGAGATCATCATCAATAAAATCAAAATCTTGATCTATAGTAATACTCTCTTTTTTCTTAATTTTGTTTTAATTGTATTATTACTAACCAATCTTGATTGTAGCAAGCAAGAGAGTACTCACGGCATTGTCATTTTCAAGGTTACAGAAGAAAGGTATTTTTTCATTTTCTTTGATTTGTTGTGATGCATGATATTCGATTTGCAGAGAGCGTTAACATAGGGAACATGCATATAATTTTTCTTTTTTTTAATTAATTTAATTTAATTATTTATTTATTTATTTGATTTGGTCTAATAGTAATGATTTCTCTACAGTTGTAAGGAGGCACGAGAAAGGAACAACAAGAGGAAGTTACGGAAAAAAGAACTGTTGGTGACAGTTAATCAATTACTGCTAACATGGAAGTTATGAATGTTATTATTATATTCTTGTTTCACTGTCTATCTCATGGACATTTCATATGACCTTGTTATTTTACCAACAATGCCCTAAAAAAACCAAGATTTACTGTTTCTTCTCAGATGTTACTGTTATTAATTTTCATTTATTATGGTTGATTTGGAATTTTTTTTTTGTCTGATAAATGCTTATGGGAATTGGTAATTGATTTCATTGATATGTTGTCTAAAAAATGGTTTTTGATTTAGGGGTTTTTTCATGGCACTATAATTTACTTTGAAATATATATAATAGTACTAATCTAGGTCATATTTTTTTATAGATAAATCTAATTAATTTACTAATTAAGTTAGTTTTTAGGTTCTGAATTTTGGACTAAGTTCTTAAATTTATTTGGTGTTTCTTAACTCAATAGCAACCAAGCTAACTATGCAAAAACACAACTTTTCTACCTCATCAAAGGTCGTTTATAAGAAGTATGTTCACAACTAGTCCTGCAATAGGGTAATCAAGGTTTTTATTGACACAATGAACTGTAATTCTATGGGTTACTCTTGTTTAAGTACTAGTAGTTTAGAAGTTAAACTCACACAATAGTGAATTTGAGTTTGAACTCTGACTCTTGCATTTGTCTTCGTTGATATGAATTGAGTTGTATTTTTAGGGTTCAGCTATTAACTAACATTCTGAAACTGTTAAGAAAGACCTCAAATTTAAAGAATTTGATACAAGCATGTTTTATAATATAAATTTTTGGGCTTCAAGAATTTGTTTGGTTAGGCTGTAACATATAAATTCTTGGGCTTCAAGGCCATAAATATATGAAGAAGAAAAAAATACAGAAGTTATTACAGCTAGGGTTTACGGTAAATGCTGTTCCAAACACAATAGTATGATAAGGCTTAGATTTTGTTTGTTGTATAACAGCATTAAGGGAAAAGGAAAAACTAACTTTGGACTAAAATGAAGTAACATTCTCTATATGGTACCATAAAATATTGACAAACTTTCTTTCATAGCAAATATATTCATTACTTTTGATGTACAAAAAAGTACTTTAGTCATTTCTAAGAATTAATGAGAGATATGATATTATCATTATACCATTAATAAACACTAATTTTATTTGTTGTTTTGAATAAGTAATTTAATAGTTTTGATATATATGCAAGTGTGATAGTAGTATTATAGGTCTGTTTTATTGAGAGTTACTAGTGAAAGCAGGGTGGGTAAGTGTTGTGTGATAGAAACAGAAAGAGAAAGAGAAACACACACGCATGTGTGGGAAGGGACAGGGTTTGAAATGAAGAAAAGAAAAGAAAAGATCATGGGAAAAGCAAAAGCATGATTGTATGTAGCAGAAGGAGGATTATGATGGTGATGATGATGATGATGAAGATGGCCCAGTGAAGAAGGGGAATCTCATTGATATGCAAAAAGGAATTGGACCACTTTATATTTCTCTCTCTATTTTCAATTGGCTTTCAGGGAATATCGTATACGGTCAAACCAGCTCAAAAAGCTTACACAAGGACATTATGCCCTTCACCCTTTTCCTTTTCAGGGACCACCCCCCTCCCAATTCAAATTTCTATTCTTTTAATCATCTTATTTCTTGCTATCATTCAAAACATAATGTAACCCTAAATCAATGTTTTGAATAGCGGTTGAGGTTTTATAAGGCTTTCGTGATTTTTGGTAGGTAAAAATGTTGTGATTCTGATTGCAGTTGTTGTGATGTAAATTAACTAATTTTTTTTTTAAATGATAAAAATAATGATTAACAATATAGATATCATCAACTTTCAATACCGTTTTGTTACGGTCGTTTCTATATTTTTTTTAAGCCTTTGCCCTAAATAAAACAAAGTCTATCTTCATCTAGTACTTGCCAAATGATGACATTAACTTCAAACAAAGTAATAAAATCACAAACAAAATTGACCTTGAATCACTCCATCCAGTAAATGATATAGAAGAGACAACTATTAATAAAATAAAAATAAGGGAAAACTTAGGAATGTAGCAAAACAATTCTGTGAAAGCAAGCAATGTGTTGTTAAGGCAACTGAGGATGCTTTCGGCTGATGCAGAGTTATAACCTGCAGTTACATTACCTAAGTGAAAGAAAAGATGTGTGAGAGAGAAAGAAAGAGAGAAGAAAAAAGAATAAAATAAGTTAATGTAATATTCAATCATATGATATATGTAATGTGTTTGATGCTTCTGCTAGCCAGATTAATTGTACTCTTCAATTCTGTCAAAGTAGATTCTATACTATTCCTGTCCAACTTTATGAATGCCTTTTTATTTTTAATTTTTATTTATATTATAAGAAAGATGAATATGTATTTCACTTTCCATTATTCTTCTCAGTTTCTTTTTTTTTTCTCCCTTTATTGATATGCACTATAGTATAGTTTTTGCCTTTAATTAATTTTAGTTACATATTTTCTATACTACTTTTGAGTCATTAGTTAAAAATATTGTAGAAGCATTCTGCAGAAAGATTGGTCTTTTCATGTGTACATGAAGAAAAATGATTCTGCAAATTTTTGGACTAGCTAGAAAAACTATTTTTAATTATGCTAAAAATAACTCTCCAGATATTGCTAATTTTGTAAGATTCTTCACTGCTATTATCTGAAAAATTGCAGTGTCCTCTTGTCTAGTGTAAGAGTGTCTATCATTTTAATTTTTTTTCTCAGCAAAAATAAAAATATACTAAATACAATACTATTAATTTGAGATTCTTAATTTCTAGTAGCAATTTTAATTGTAAAGACAATTTCACAACATTGTGTCTAAATAAGCTCATAAACTGATAATTTCAAAATATGATCAAATGTGATAATGAGAATGATGGAGTAAATTTTAAGTTAAGATTTGAACAAACTTGGTCAAAGTAGCTCATAATCATGATTTTTGGGTAGGTCTTCTCTTAATTCAAAATTTCAAGTAGAAAAAGCTCACAAAGGCAATCATGCAAGCAAAGGTGTAAGTTGAAATTTTTGCATAGATTGTACTACTATTTTGTCTAATCTTGTGCGAATATGGAGTTTTCTCTTACTTTGCAAATAAGGATTCTAAAAAATACAAAGTCAAGCAACATGGAACTTAGAATCGTTAGAGTAGTATCACTCAAAAGAGACACTTGTCTCTATTTTTCAAAAGATTTTATCATTTGATCATGTGTTTAAAAATGTATAGTAATTAAGTTTTTAGTTTAAAAGAAAAAGGTTAAAAAGAACCTAAAATAATGCTTCATATTAAACACGAATATATGAGATATCAACACAATTATCAACAAAGATTCAACAATCGGAACACGAGAGGGATGAAGACAACCATTGAGGAAGAATTAATGTAGCCAATTTGTTCGGGGAAAGTTACCACCAAAGTTGAAAGATCCGGAAGTTTTACCATACCATGCAATATAGGAGATTCTTTTTGTGGAAAAGCATTGTGTGATCTTAGAGCAAGTATCAAACTCATGCCCTAGTCCATTTTCAAGTAGCTAGGCATAGAAGCTGCAAGCCTAACGAGCATTCACTAGTACAAAAATACTTCTTTAGCAAAGGTTGTTAAGTCAGTTCACCTGCCACCTAACTTAAGAAACGACGTAGTGGCAATTTCGTAAATATTTAAAACTTAGTTAGGTCAGGTGTATTTAAAACTGATCTAACAAAGATTAAATAAAAAATATGATTCACATTAAATTTCTTAAGTCGTTTATGTTCACTAACTGACTTAAAAAGTCTTGAAGGATAGAAAAACACTTAGAAAGGGGGGGTTTGAATAAGTGTAGCTTTAAAAACTTGACAGATAAAAATAAATTGCACAGTTATTTTTATCCTGGTTCGTTGTTAACTAAACTACTCCAGTCCACCCCCGCAGAGATGATTTACCTCAACTGAGGATTTAATCCACTAATCGCACGGATTACAATGGTTCTCCACTTAGTCAGCAACTAAGTCTTCCAGAGTCTTCTGATCACACACTGATCACTCCAGGAACAACTGCTTAGATACCCTCTAAGACTTTTCTAGAGTATTCTGATCCACACGATCACTCTAGTTACAACCTTACAACTTAACGTAATCAATTCTAAGAGTATTACAATTGCTTCTTAAAAGCTATAATCACAAACTGTGATATTTCTCTTAACGTTTAAGCTTAATCTCACTAATATATTACAACAGCAATGTAGTGAGCTTTGATGAAGATGAAGATTCTGAGCTTTGAATAGAACAGAGTTTCAGCAAGTTAATAGGAGTTGTTTTTGTTCAGAATCGTTAACCTTGCTTCTCATCAGAACTTCATATTTATAGGCGTTGGAGAAGATGACCGTTGAGTGCATTTAATGCTTTGCGTGTTCCGTACAGCATCGCATTTAATGTTATACGCTTTTGTCAACTACCTCGAGCCTTGTTCACGCTGTGTCTACTGACGTTGCCTATAATAGCTTTTAACGTTCCTTTTGTCAGTCAGCGTAGCTTGCCACTTGTACTTCCTTCTGATCTGATGTTTGTGAATACAACGTTTGAATATCATCAGAGTCAAACAGCTTGGTGAAAAGCATCTTCTGATCTTTTGACCTTGAAGTGCTTCTGTGCGTGATACCATCAGAACTTCAGTGCTTCTGATCTCATGTTCTTCTGATGCTTCCATAGACCCATGTTCTAATTCTGCTTCGACCATCTTCTGATGTCTTGCCAGACCATGTTCTGATGTTGCATGCTGAACCCTTTGAGACAAAGCTTCTGAGCGCTGAATTATGCATACTCTTTATATATTTCCTGAAAAGGAAATTGCATTGGATTAGAGTACCATATTATCTTAAGCAAAATTCATATTATTGTTATCATCAAAACTCAGATAATTGATCAGAACAAATCTTGTTCTAACAATCTCCCCCTTTTTGATGATGACAAAAACATATATAAATGATATGAATTTGCGATCAGAAAGAGCAGACGGCAAAAGACAAATTACACAGCTATAGCATAAGCATATGAATATGTCTCCCCCTGAGATTAACAATCTCCCCCTGAGATAAATAATCTCCCCCTGAAATAAATACTCGAAGAACTTTAATTAAAAGACTTCCCTGATTATTTCGGTAGAGACGATCACATAAGCTTCTGTCTTCAGAGAATTCATTGCTTCTGACTTCTGCTTCCATTGGACAGCTTCAGAACTAGAATTTCTTTAGATCCCTAGAACACTCACAGCTTCTGATTCCTGCTTCCATCTAGGACAGCTTCAGAACTTGAATTTCTTTGATCTTCAGAACATTCACAGCTTCTGATTTCTGCTTCCATTTAGGACAGCTTCAGAACTGAATTTCTTTGATCTTCAGAACATTCACAGCTTCTGATTTCTGCTTCCATTTAGGACAGCTTCAGAACTTGAGTTTTCTGGATCTTTAGAACAATCACAGCTTCTGATTTCTGCTTCCCTCGGATAGCTTCAGAGCTTTGAATTTCTACCAACATCACTTCATGCTAGATTTGTATCAGAACATTGTTGAATGTACCAGAGCATCATCAGAGCATCTCTACATCTTGAAATGTTACAGAACAAAAACTAAACGACAAAAGTCAGCATGAACGAGTCAGAACATAAAATGTATATTAGAACACATGATATGTATCAGAGCCATATAGGCTAAAATAATGTATCAGAGCAAATAGAATTTTGTCAGAGCAGATAGACAAATATGGATCAAATTCTATTATCAGTGCTTCTGATTCATTCTTCTTTCTTGCTTCTGATTTCTGAAGCTTGACAGCACTCAGCTTGCTTCAGTTTCCATGAGCTTATTCTTTTTACAGAATAACACTTCTTATGGTTTTGCTTCTTGTGTTTGCTTTGAAGATTCTCTTCACTTCTTTATACCTGCAAAACACTTAAACCATATAGAACTTGCAGTTCTTGTTAGAAAATGTGTGGGAGCTTTACCCAGCAACTGATAGATTAATCAAATCATTTATCATTTATCTTTCTCCCCCTTTTTGTCATATCATCAAAAAAACAAAAAAGATTCAGAGACAAACAAAACGAAACACACAGAGGAAGAAGATGATTTCATTGAAGTTCAAAGAGCAGGTACAGAAGTACATGAAGATAAGTAAGATCGGATGCACAAAGACAGATGCAACGAAAAGAAAGAAACAACACAGACTCAATCTAAGATGGCCCTAGCCTTGACAAGATCTTGGCCAGCATCTCTTGAACCTCATTGTTGTGTCCATCTTGCCTCACCATGAAAGCTCTGTACTCATCATTGAGTGAGCTTTGCTCATCCTGTCTCCTCTGAATTTCTTCCAGAGTCCTTGCAAGACGAGAAGATTCATCAGAAGAAGCTTCACCGCTTTCAACCACAGGAATAGCAACTTGATCTGTAGCTTCCATGGATAGATCATTTGCAGGGATTTCCTCAACAGGATCTGATTCAGCAACATTATCTTCAGCATCTGCTCCTTGCATAGAAGCATCTCCATATTCTGCAGCAGGAATTTCTGAGTCTCCATTCTCAAGTGCCTGAAGAATGGCAGCTAGATTCCTGGGAGCAGAAGGACCTTCAACTTCTGGTGGGTCAACAACTTCTGGAATGACCAAGCTTGGGTCTTTCTCAGAAGGGTTTTCCCTCAGATAGTCAAAGAGAGTCTTGAAGTCTCCGAGCAGAACAGGATAATCAGGAATAAAGATAACAATATCCCTGCATGGATTTGCTTCCATTTCAGCAGCCAGTCTTAATTGTTCCATCTCATCCAAGAAGGGCTTCTCTTCAGCAGCAACACAATTTCTGAGAGGATGGTAGTATATACCATTATCATCCTCCAGAAGGTAACCAGGGTAACCAGGGGCAGCAGCCACTAGTCTTTTCTGTACTCCCATTGCTTCTACTTGAAAATCCTTGCGAAATCTTCTCCAGAGATTTCTTGTAGAAACATCATCCAGACCATTTAGAAATGCATCCTTCAGAAGGTCTAGACTGCTAATCACCTCATGTCTGAAAAGTTCCAGGTAGGTATAGGGTTCAGGTTCAGGCGGATTGAAGGTGAATTTGTAGTCAGGGTAGAGAAGACAGTAAGGTTTGGATTTTCTGGTAGGTAAGGGATGGGATATAGAAGGTGGAGGTGCGGTGGATGAGGAAGAAGGGATATCTGAGAGAATGATTGATGAGGATGGAATATCAGAAATGATAGATTGAGACGAGGATGGAGTATTTGTAAAGGGAATTGGTGAGAAAGATTTATCAGAAGGAGTTGGGGGAAGAATACTTAAAGGTGTGGGGTTTAGAATGGGAGAGGAGAAGGATGATGGAGAAGGATTTGGTAAGGTGAAGTTTATTTTTGGTTCAGATGGAGGTGATTGGAAAGATGGTTTAGGGACAGAAGGAGGTGGAGTAAAAACCTGTCTGGAGATTTGTACAGAAGAAGAAGATCTGGTTCTGCGAAAGGAATCTCTGATCCTTTTATCTCTTCGTTCTTCAGAGTCCACCTTGTCAGGATCATAGGTGACCCTCAACTTCTTGGCTTTCTCAGCCTCATCTTCTCGGGCTTTTCTTTTTAGCCTAGCCTTTAGTTCCTTCTGATCCTTCTTCAGAAGATCAGCCTTGGACGGAAGTACTCTGCCACGGATCCAAGCAGGATCAATATCTGATTGCTTCCTAACACAATCTTCCAGGTAAGACTTGACAACCTGATGCAGTTCTTCTTGAAACAAGGAGGCAAAACCTTCAACAACAACTCTTCTTGAGAGAATGTCAGGAAAGCTTGGGCACACAGAAGGTACATTTTGAATGAGTTCTAATCTGAACAAATCCACACCATTAAAAATGGGACCTTGAACTACTCCAAGCAAATGGGATGCATTGAGTTTTCTGATGGAGTCCAGCACTTTGCTTTCAGTAAGAATGTCTGAAATCATTCTTCCAAACGGAATAGTCGTTCTTGAAAGATGAGGGTACTTCGCCCTTTCCTCTTCTCTTGACTCAAGAATTGAAGTTTTTAGATTCTCAAACAGAATGTGAGAAATGTTGATCTCAGTCTTTTTGCCAATGCAGAAAAGAGTGTGCTTGTGATCTGGACTGATGTAAGAAGAGGAGAGCATCCTTTTTCTGTGGTGAAGAGAACCCAGAATAATCTCAGCCCATACTCTATAAAATGGCCTCAAGGTGCCTGTGTTATTCGAGTCAATCCCAGAAGACTTAGAGATTTGTTTTTCAACTATCGACCAATCAACAGATGCATGTCGAAAACCAGACCAACCTTCTTCATCATTCAGATTGTATAGCTTCCTGATCAGATTTTCAGAGATAACCACTTCATGCCCTAGCACGAATGAAATGATGGCCGTTGGGGTAACCGTTGCATGTACCCAGAAATCCTTCACAAGATCAGGATAAATTGGACCAACCAATCTATTAAGGTACTTGGACCATCCTTGCTCAAGGATTCTTGCATCACACTTAAAGCCATTCGCTTTAAGATTGTTTAAGTCCACAGCAGTTTCACATAAAACCTCCAAGTCCTTCGTGGGTATCAAGCAAGTTTTCAAAGGAGCATATTCATAATTTCGTAGAAGGATTTGTGAAGAAGTAAGTCTTTCTTTTGAGGAAGATGAACAAGAGGAAGAGTTCATGATGATTATGTCGTAAGATTAGAACAAAGACTAGGGTTTGAAAAAGAAAAACAGATGCAGCGAAAAAAAAATGTACAACAAAATAGAGAGACGGAGAAAAGAATGAAGTTGAAGCGGGCTATTTAAAAGATTTGAAAATAATATAAATCATTTTGCATTAAATGAGAAATGACATTAGGAGAGATAGCATGGTAAATGAAATGATTTAATACAGTTACCTAGGTCGGCGTCTTTTCAACTGCACGCTTCGTACTGACCGTAGAGACACGTGTTCGTCATCAGATAATGGATGACAGGTGTGAAATATTCAATAGGCTTTACGCCTTCTGATTTTGATCACTGCTTCAGAATTGATCAAATTTCTCTTCTGGAAACACTCCTTCTGAGGTGTGCTGATGTAAATCTGAATGATCTTCTGATCCATTACTTCTGATATACACAGCTTCTGGAGATTCACTTCTTTGTTCTGCAGCTTCTGATAAGACAAAACTGTATCTGCAGAAATTCTTAAGCTGCTTTGTTTCATCAGAAACAAGTTTATCATCAAACCAGATATTTATTGATTCGTCCACAATCAATGTTTCAATATTGTATATTCTGTAGCATTTAGAGCATTCAGAATACTCAAGAACGAAACATCATTGCTATAGAAACAAACAAAACAAATGATTCCAAGACTAATAAACTTTCTTTTCTGATCTCCTACGAACATAGATTCTTCAACAGATTTAAGTACCAGAACTTGGAAGACAATCCTTCTTCCCTTCAAGTGTTGAGACCAACTTGAGTCCAGGTGACATGACATGTTGACTTTTATCTTCTTTGTCGCCAAGAGAATCTGCAAAAGAAATAGTCTTTTTCTTTGGTACCCACATCTTCTTGGGTCCTTTCTTGTTAGTTCTCCTCAAGTTCTGATTGAACTTAGGTTTAACATTGTAAGCAGAAGGAGGAACAGCATGATAATTTTTAATGTGAGTTTCATGATATTTCCTAGGTTGTGTCACATGCTTTTTGGTGTGTGTTATGTGAAAACTTTGAGCATGTGAAGTGTGCCTAATATCATGGGAATGGCCATACTTGAACTGATCATACAATGGCTTGTATGTGAATTTCATTTCATCAACAGGTTCAAGTTTGTATGGGGTTTCACCCTCAAAACCAATGCCAACTCTTTTGTTTCCAGACACAGCATATATCATAGAAGCTAGCTGACTTCTGCCAATACTTCTAGATAAGAACTTCCTGAAACTTAAATCATATTCTTTCAGAATATGGTTTAGACTAGGAGTGGATTTTTCTGAATCAGAAGGAGATCCAACATTATTGGATAATTTTAAAAGTTTTTCTTTTAATTCAGAATTCTCCAACTCAAGCTTCTTTGTTTCAAATTCAAATAGCTTTTTCAGCTCTTTGTATTTGAGACTAATCTGAGACTTGAATTCCAGAAGTTCAGTTAGACCGGAAACTAACTCATCTCTAGTAAGTTCAGAAAATACCTCTTCAGAATCTGATTCTGATGTAGATTCTGATCCGTCATCTTCTGTCGCCATCAGCGCACAGTTAGCCTGCTCATCTTCAGAGTCTGAATCATCTTCTGATTCATCCCAGGTTGCCATAAGACCTTTCTTCTTATGAAACTTCTTCTTGGGATTTTCCTTCTGAAGTTTTGGACATTCATTCTTGAAGTGTCCAGGCTCATTGCATTCATAGCACATGACCTTCTTCTTGTCAAATCTTCTGTCATCAGAAGATTCTCCACGTTCAAATTTCTTTGAACTTCTGACGCCTCTGAACTTCCTTTGCTTGTTCTTCCAGAGTTGATTTAGCCTTCTGGAGATCAAGGACAGTTCATCTTCTTCTTCAGATTCTGATTCTTCAGGATCTTCTTCTCTAGCCTGAAAAGCGTTAGTGCATTTCTTGATATTGGATTTTAATGCAATAGACTTACCTTTCTTTTGAGGCTCATTTGCGTCCAGCTCTATTTCATGGCTTCTCAAGGCACTGATAAGCTCTTCCAGAGAAACTTCATTCAGATTCTTTGCAATCTTGAATGCAGTCACCATAGGACCCCATCTTCTGGGTAAGCTTCTGATGATCTTCTTTACGTGATCAGCCTTGGTGTATCCCTTGTCAAGAACTCTCAATCCAGCAGTAAGAGTTTGAAATCTTGAAAACATCTTTTCAATGTCTTCATCATCCTCCATCTTGAAGGCTTCATACTTCTGGATTAAAGCGAGAGCTTTAGTCTCCTTGACTTGAGCATTTCCTTCATGAGTCATTTTCAAGGACTCATATATGTCATAGGCCGTTTCCCTGTTAGATATCTTCTCATACTCAGCATGAGAGATAGCATTCAGCAAAACAGTTCTGCATTTATGATGATTCCTGAAAAGCTTCTTCTGATCATCATTCATTTCTTGCCTTGTCAGCTTTACGCCACTGGCATTTACTGGATGTTTGTAACCATCCATCAGAAGATCCCATAGATCACCATCTAGACCAAGAAAGTAACTTTCCAGTTTATCTTTCCAGTATTCAAAGTTTTCACCATCAAATACCGGCGGTCTAGTATAACCATTGTTACCGTTGTGTTGCTCAGCAGAGCCAGATGTAGATGCAGGTGTAGACTTTGCAGTTTCATCAGCCATCTTTTACTGAAGCGTTTTTCTCTTCCTGAATCTTTTCTAAACACGGTTAAGTGCTTGCACCTTAGAACCGGCGCTCTGATGCCAATTGAAGGATAGAAAAACACTTAGAAAGGGGGGTTTGAATAAGTGTAGCTTTAAAAACTTGACAGATAAAAATAAATTGCACAGTTATTTTTATCCTGGTTCGTTGTTAACTAAACTACTCCAGTCCACCCCCGTAGAGATGATTTACCTCAACTGAGGATTTAATCCACTAATCGCACGGATTACAATGGTTCTCCACTTAGTCAGCAACTAAGTCTTCCAGAGTCTTCTGATCACACACTGATCACTCCAGGAACAACTGCTTAGATACCCTCTAAGACTTTTCTAGAGTATTCTGATCCACACGATCACTCTAGTTACAACCTTACAACTTAATGTAATCAATTCTAAGAGTATTACAATTGCTTCTTAAAAGCTATAATCACAAACTGTGATATTTCTCTTAACGTTTAAGCTTAATCTCACTAATATATTACAACAGCAATGTAGTGAGCTTTGATGAAGATGAAGATTCTGAGCTTTGAATAGAACAGAGTTTCAGCAAGTTAATAGGAGTTGTTTTTGTTCAGAATCGTTAACCTTGCTTCTCATCAGAACTTCATATTTATAGGCGTTGGAGAAGATGACCGTTGAGTGCATTTAATGCTTTGCGTGTTCCGTACAGCATCGCATTTAATGTTATACGCTTTTGTCAACTACCTCGAGCCTTGTTCACGCTGTGTCTACTGACGTTGCCTATAATAGCTTTTAACGTTCCTTTTGTCAGTCAGCGTAGCTTGCCACTTGTACTTCCTTCTGATCTGATGTTTGTGAATACAACGTTTGAATATCATCAGAGTTAAACAGCTTGGTGAAAAGCATCTTCTGATCTTTTGACCTTGAAGTGCTTCTGTGCGTGATACCATCAGAACTTCAGTGCTTCTGATCTCATGTTCTTCTGATGCTTCCATAGACCCATGTTCTGATTCTGCTTCGACCATCTTCTGATGTCTTGCCAGACCATGTTCTGATGTTGCATGCTGAACCCTTTGAGACAAAGCTTCTGAGCGCTGAATTATGCATACTCTTTATATATTTCCTGAAAAGGAAATTGCATTGGATTAGAGTACCATATTATCTTAAGCAAAATTCATATTATTGTTATCATCAAAACTCAGATAATTGATCAGAACAAATCTTGTTCTAACAAGTCTATTAAGTCAAATGTCGCCCAAATGACCTAAGAAGTTTTATTTACTTCAATAATAATAAAAAATTTAGGTTTCGTAGAAAATTCAGACTGAAGACTTGAGTCTCTTAAAACTTAAACTTGCTACTAGGCTAGCTAACAATTATAATACTATGATATTATATATAATTTTGTAATTGTATATTTTTATCTTTAGGCAAGATTAAGTGGGTTATGTGTGCCCAATACATTACCCAGCAAAATCTTCTCGTCCTCTACCATTAGGGTTTTCTCTCCTTGCAAGTTCCTACATCTTCCCACCCACTCTAGTTTTTCCAGTAAACCTTTTCTCATCTTTAAACCTTAAATTGATCATCTGTAAACACATTGCTTCTCTACATCAACAACTTCCTCCATCTGCGTCTACTAGTCGTTGACTTCGCAACCAATTATTTGTAAACGCATTACTTATCTGCACCTGCCACTGATGCGTATTTTTCATCTCTTTCTCGCCGATTAAATTCCACTAAGGCTCTGTAACCGTGCATGCTAATTTGTATGGTTTTGGGAACTACCGTGTTGGTTGTTGTAGATCTTAGGTCTTGAAAATGAATAAGTGGATTCAAAGTTGAGAATATAAAAGGTGTCAGGATGAGTAATCAGAGTGAACAAAATATCAGCAGTGATGGAATTGATTATGCTTGCTTGAAGCTTGAAGGAATCTCAGAAGTGCTTAAGTAAGTAAATAAGTTCAAATTAATCAATTCAAATTTTTCTTTGTTGCCATAAGTGCTTATGGATATATTTTATGTAGAAAAGTTTACTTGAATTTGCAAAAGGTTCCCATAGCCTCTTCCCACATAGTTGCAATTATTATTGTTGTGCCAAAGCTCCCCTTCAAGCATGAACCATAGATAGAGAATAGAAACTAAATACCTGTTTGATTTATTTCACATGAAGTCTCCAGTTTATTTTTTGTTTTGAAAGAATTTATGTTATCATTAGCACCATATAGCAGAATAGCATAGCAGTGTTATAGCTGAATAGCATAGTAGTGGCAACGTTCGACTTGATGTTATTGATTTGCGAGACGTTATTAAAAATAATAGTTGTAGCAGTGGTAGTTTATTGATTTGGTGTATTATACTTGTCAAATAATTTAATATTTCAGCTTAACATTTAGCTTATTATGAGATATTTAACTCCTATTTGACACAATTGTTTCATGTATGCATTTATAACATGTAGTTTCATGTCTCATGCGTGTCATTTTTCATCCATGTTTGCATGTTGCATAAGTCATTCATGCATATTTCTACTTACATACACTCACACACAAGATTATAACATTGTGGCGGTGGATGAGGAATAAAATTTATATCATTGACACTCATAGTCATATCTCTTTGGTATGGTGGGATTTTGGTTCTCTGCCATGGATTTCCATCCACCGTGGACAATACTACTTTGATGTTAATTTTAGAAATAACATTGTCATTTTTTCTGCTTATTCTATCACCAAATCAATTTCGTTTTCATGTACTAATGTACTATTTGTACAATTTTTTGTATCGTCACTCTAACCCAAAATTCCAAATTTGCCTTTATTTTAAACAAACTTTGTATAATTTGTTGTCATGAAAAATATGTAATCTGACATGTTTTCCATCACTTGTATTACCTTTGATGTTTTATTGCATTCTTCCCACACTTCTCCTCTAGGAACTATGCCATTTGACATGGAAACAATCCCTATAAAAAGTCCATTATATACAAAACACTGGCTGCTAGAACCATATTGTTTTTTTAACACTTGGGCATCACCATTTAATTTGAGCTTGTTTGTAACAATAATAACATTCAAGTTTTAAGTGTGAGCTTGTGCATATTCAAAGTGACCTCTGATATTTATCATAGCATGTAATAATTTGTCTTATATTATATTCAACTTGACATTTTGTTATTTTGTTAGGTGATATTGGCAACTAATATTGCTGAGATGTAAATTACGATTCATGGAATCAAGTATGTAATTGATCATGGACTTGTAAAACCCTTATTAGAAATCAAAGAGCCTCCTACAACAAAGTCGGGTTAGGTTATGAACCTAAGAACAACAACAAGAACTTTGCCAACATATGTAAAATCAGGAATACATCTCAGTGTAAAATATTAAAAATGAAAATAGTATAATAAAGAAGGTCACATAGCCATGTTTTGTTTTATAAGGAAAATCCATGAAAGCAAATATTAACATCCCCCTTCATACTTCTATAAGAAACACTGTGAACACATAGCCAAAGTGTCAGCTAACTCTGAAAATTCATATGTCTCCAAGATAAGAAAGAAATCTATTTATGAAACAAACAAACAAGGACCCAAGATGATATGGGTACGTAGAGTTAATAACTAATATTTTCAAAGCATATGTCACGTAAAGATATCTTATTCTCCACTTTTTTCCTAAAGAAGGAGGATTTGTCTCATATGGAGATAACAATAAAGGAAAAAACTAGGTTTTGGCAGCATTAATAAGTTCCCAAATCCAAGGATTTTGGAGGTCCTCTAGGTAAAAGTACTTAAGCATAATTTGCTCAATATTAGTCAACTATGTGATAAAGGTAACAGCGTGACATTCTATTCTTCTGGTTGCAGGATCATAAAATCAAAATCAAATGAAACTCTATTTACTAGCTCAAGAAGTGGAAATACCTACATAGTGAATTTAAACAAGATTACTTCAAATGATGTATGTCACCTAAGTATCAAGGATGAAACATGGCTATGGCATAGGAGAATATCACACATCCACATGGGCCACTTAAATAAGTTGGTCCGCAAAGATCTTGTTGACGGACTTCCAAACTTGTATTTCAAAAAGAACATATTGAAATTCTGGTATGTCAGATTTCAGATGTCCTATGACTTGTTAGGACGTCTGATCTGAGACATCACACAAGCAAGTTATAACCAATTAACTGCAGTACTAAAAATTAAACAGCACACAAAATTGTTTACCAAGTTTGATGTACCACAACATCTGCTCTGGGGGTTACCAAGCCATGGATAAAATCAACTAAAATAGTATCAATTCAAAGCACTGTGCAAGCAACCTTCGGTTCACACATAAACAACCTCCATTTTACTGACTTCTCACTTAATCACTATCCACTAAACTTTCTATCAAAGACTCACCTAGATATGAGGCCCTCCATAACGCCCATTCAATCACAGTCAGTGATTGGATACTTCTAAACTCTTAGAATAAAACAGGAAGACACATTTCCAACACAATACTTAGCCAAGCTCTTGACTAAGAATAATACTTAGAGTTGCTTAAAATCTTCCTCCAAGAACAATAAACATTCTATGCTTTAAAGACTTGGAATGAACAATAATCAACTCTATGATTTACAGCTTAAGAGAGATAACACAACCTTACAACTCAATTCAAGTAACAACAGTCCAACTCACCTGACGAGTGGCTCACAAACAACCAACCCTCATAGAGAGTGGCACAATGACAAAGCCCTAGTATTTGTACATATTGGACCCGTGTCTTTTCTAGGTTACAATGCTTATATTTATAACCTTTTCCCAACTGGATTTGGGCTTCAAAATCACATCATATTAGTTGCTACAAATCAGCAAAAGATTCTGCTTAAAAACAGGTCTTCAATCAAATATTCTTAAATTATCTCCATAATTAAAAAGTGAATATTTTTCTTGATTCTGACTTGAATTATCCAGACCTTAAAATTCGAGCCACATAGGACTGCATGGTATTCCCATAATATTTTGCATATGTTAAATCTTGAACCGATCGAATAGCCCAGCCCAACCAGTCACGATGTCGAATGACTTATGTATAGGAAATCTTGTCCGGCATGTTTCTGCAAATGATGAAACATTTCATCTCATCATGTTTATTCATAAAATAGAACTTTTTGCTCAACTTGTTCTTCTCAGTAAGTTAACATATCCTATTTAACATAATGCTGACGTATTAGTTTTACTAAAATGAATGCCAATGCTAAATTTAACATAGAGAACTAATAATCTCCTCCTTTGGCAAATTTTGGCTAAAACAAATAAACACAATGATACAACTCAGAATTACAAAGCAAAAAAAACTACAATCTTCTTTATCGCATTTTAAATGAGCTCCATTGCAGCACAAAAATCCACACCACCAACGAAAAGAATTTGGTGCACATGAGGAGAATAACCAGAGGTCCAAACTCTTCATCTTTATACAGCAGCTCCTCTTTCGGCCGAACCAATCCATTACAGCAAGCATCCTTTTTACTTTATGTTGATGGTTGGTTCTCAATCCCATAAACATTCCTCACAGGATGAAGTAGCTCCCCCTTAATTCAGAAACCTTCCTCACAAGGAGCATAAAAGACTACATAAATGGAAGTCAAACACCAACCTGCAGTCTCTAGAGGAAAACTCAGGGGAGCAGACCCCAATTCCAAGTAATCTAGAACACAAGACACAATTGTGTTCATAACTCAAATCACAAGCCACAAGAAGTAAGAGGATCAAACATTGGATCTGACATCTTTATAAACCCAGGAAAAAAAAGAGAACAAGGAATAACCCCCCCCCCCCCCCCAAACATATTTGAACAGGATCAAATTTATCAATCCATTCTCCCCCTTTGAATCCAAAAATTGACAAAGGTACCCATCACACCCCAAACCCATACTATATTCACCCATGCTCGAACAAACGCCATACATATGTTTCTTTAAACGAGATGAGAGAATGAAGGTAACGACTTCTTTAGATAGCCCAGTAGTCCTCTTGGGGAATAACGTGTTAGAACAAGATTTGTTCTTATCAATTATCTTAGTTTTGATGATAACAATAATATGAATTTTGCTTAAGATAATATGGTACTCTAATCCAATGCAATTTCCCTTTCAGGAAATATATAAAGAGTACGCATAATTCAGCGCTCAGAAGATGTGTCTCAAATGGTTCAGCATGCAACATCAGAACATGGTCTGGCAAGACATCAGAAGATGGTCGAAGCAGAATCAGAACATGGGTCTATGGAAGCATCAGAAGAACATGAGATCAGAAGCACTGAAAATCAGAAGATGGTATCACGCTCAGAAGCACTTCAAGGTCAGAAGATCAGAAGATGCTGTGCACCAAGCTGTTTGACTCTGATGATATTCAAACGTCGTATTCACAAACATCAGATCAGAAGGAAGTACACGTGGCAGACTACGCTGACTGACGAAAGGAACGTTAAAGCTACTAAAGGCTACGTCAGTAGACACAGCGTGAACAAGGCTCGAGGTAGTTGACAAAAGCGTATAACATTAAATGCAAAGCTGTACGGAACACGCAAAGCATTAAATGCATTCAACGGTCATCTTCTCAACGCCTATAAATATGAAGTTCTGATGAGAAGCAAGGTTAACGATTCTGCACAAAATCAACTTATATCAAACTTGCTGAAACGCTGTTCAAATCAAAACTCAGAATCTTCATCTTCATCAAAGCTCACTACATTGCTGTTGTAATATCTTAGTGAGATTAAGCTTAAACTGTAAGAGAAATATCACAGTTGTGATTATCGCTTTTAAGAAGCATTTGTAAACTCTTGAATTGATTACATTAAGTTGTAAGGAACTAGAGTGATCGGTTGATCAGTATACTCTAGGAAGTCTTGGCAGTTGGCTGAGCAGTTTGTAACTAGAGTGATCAGGTTGATCAGAATACTCTAGAGGAAGTCTTAGCAGTTGGCTGAGCAGAAAGTCTTAGGAGTGAACTAAGCCTAGAGTGATCGTGTTGATCAGTAGACTCTAGAAAAAGTCTTAGGAGTGAACTAAGCAGTTGTTCCTGGAGTGATCAGGTTGTGATCAGAAGACTCTGGAAGACTTAGTTGCGGCTAAGTGGAAAACCATTGTAATCCGTGCGATTAGTGGATTAAATCCTCAGTTGAGGTAAATCATCTCTGCGGGGGTGGACTGGAGTAGCTTCGTTAACAGCGAACCAGGATAAAAATATTTGTGCATTTATTTTTATCGTCCAAGATTTAAAGTCACACTTATTCAATCCCCCCCTTTCTAAGTGTTTTTCTATCCTTCAATTGGTATCAGAGCGCCGGTTCTAAGGTGCAAGCACTTAACCGTGTTTAGAAAAGATTCAGGAAGAGAAAAACGCTTCATTTAAAAGATGGTTGATGAAAGTGAAAGGACTATACCTACACCTGCATCTACATCTGGCTCTGCTGAGCAATACAACGGTAACAATGGTTATACTAGACCGCCGGTATTTGATGGTGAAAACTTTGAATACTGGAAAGATAAACTGGAAAGTTACTTTCTGGGTCTAGATGGTGATCTATGGGATCTTCTGATGGATGGTTACAAACATCCTGTAAATGCCAGAGGCGTAAAGCTGTCAAGGCAAGAAATGAATGATGATCAAAAGAAGCTTTTCAGGAATCATCATAAATGTAGAACTGTTTTGCTGAATGCTATCTCTCATGCTGAGTATGAGAAGATATCTAACAGGGAAACGGCCTATGACATATATGAGTCCTTGAAAATGACTCATGAAGGAAATGCTCAAGTCAAGGAGACAAAAGCTCTTGCCTTAATCCAGAAGTATGAAGCCTTCAAGATGGAGGATGATGAAGACATTGAAAAGATGTTTTCGAGATTTCAAACTCTTACTGCTGGATTGAGAGTTCTTGACAAAGGATACACCAAGGCTGATCATGTGAAGAAGATCATCAGAAGCTTACCCAGAAGATGGGGTCCTATGGTGACTGCATTCAAGATTGCAAAGAATCTGAATGAAGTTTCTCTGGAAGAGCTTATCAGCGCCTTGAGAAGTCATGAAATAGAGCTGGACGCAAATGAGCCTCAAAAGAAAGGTAAGTCTATTGCATTAAAATCAAATATCAAGAAATGCACTAACGCTTTTCAGGCCAGAGAAGAAGATCCTGAAGAATCAGAATCTGAAGAAGAAGATGAACTGTCCATGATTTCCAGAAGGCTAAATCAACTCTGGAAGACCAAGCAAAGGAAGTTCAGAGGCTTCAGAAGTTCAAGGAAATTTGAACGTGGAGAATCTTCTGATGAAAGAAGATTTGACAAGAAGAAGGTCATGTGCTATGAATGCAATGAGCCTGGACACTACAAGAATGAATGTCCAAATCTTCAAAAGGAAAGTCCCAAGAAAAAGTTTCATAAGAAGAAAGGTCTTATGGCAACCTGGGATGAGTCAGAAGATGATTCAGAAGATGAGCAGGCCAACTGTGCGCTGATGGCGACAGAAGATGACGGATCAGAATCTACATCAGAATCAGATTCTGAAGAGGTATTTTCTGAACTTACTAGAGATGAGTTAGTTTCCGGTCTAACTGAACTTCTGGAACTCAAGTCTCAGATTAGTCTCAAATACAAAAAGCTGAAAAAGCAATTTGAATTTGAAACAAAGAAGCTTGAGTTGGAGAATTCTGAATTAAAAGAAAAACTTTTAAAATTATCCAATAATGTTGGATCTCCTTCTGATTCAGAAAAATCCACTCCTAGTCTGAACCATATTCTGAAAGAATATGATTTAAGTTTCAGAAAGTTCCTATCTAGAAGTATTGGCAGAAGTCAGCTAGCTTCTATGATATATGCTGTGTCTGGAAACAAAAGAGTTGGCATTGGTTATGAGGGTGAAACCCCATACAAACTTGAACCTGTTGATGAAATGAAAATTACATACAAGCCATTGTATGATCAGTTCAAGTATGGCCACTCTCATGATATTAGGCACACCTCACATGCACAAAGTTTTCACATAACACACACTAAGAAGCATGTGACACAACCTAGGAAATATCATGAAACTCACATTAAGAATTATCATGCTGTTCCTCCTATTGCTTACAATGTTAAACCCAAGTTCAATCAGAACTTGAGAAAATCTAACAAGAAAGGACCCAAAAAGATGTGGGTACCTAAGGATAAGATTATTCCTATTGCAGATATCCTTGGCTGCAAGAAGGACAAAGCACAACATGTCATGGTACCTGGACTCTGGATGCTCGCGACACATGACAGGAAGAAGGTCTATGTTCCAAGACCTGGTGCTTAAGTCTGGAGGAGAAGTCAAGTTCGGAGGAGATCAGAAGGGCAAGATAATTGGCTCTGGAACTATAAAGTCTGGTAACTCTCCTTCCATTTCTAATGTACTTCTTGTAGAAGGATTAACTCATAACCTCTTATCTATCAGTCAATTAAGTGACAATGGTTATGATATAATCTTCAATCAAAAGTCTTGCAAGGCTGTAAATCAGAAGGATGGCTCAATCCTATTTACAGGCAAGAGGAAGAACAACATTTATAAGACAGATCTGCAAGATCTTATGAGTCAGAAGGTGACTTGTCTTATGTCTGTTTCTGAAGAGCAGTGGGTCTGGCACAGAAGATTAGGTCATGCTAGTTTGAGAAAGATCTCTCAGATTAACAAACTGAATCTTGTCAGAGGACTCCCTAATTTGAAATTCCAATCAGATGCTCTCTGTGAAGCATGTCAGAAGGGCAAGTTCTCCAAACCTGCATTCAAGTCTAAGAATGTTGTTTCTACCTCAAGGCCATTAGAACTCTTGCACATTGATCTGTTTGGCCCAGTCAAAACAGCATCTGTCAGAGGAAAGAAATATGGATTAGTCATCGTAGATGATTATAGCCGCTGGACATGGGTAAAATTCTTGAAACACAAGGATGAGACTCATTCAGTGTTCTTTGATTTCTGCATTCAGATTCAATCTGAAAAAGAGTGTAAAATCATAAAGGTCAGAAGTGATCATGGTGGTGAATTTGAGAACAGACCCTTTGAAGAATTCTTCAAAGAAAATGGTATTGCCCATGATTTCTCTTGTCCTAGAACTCCACAGCAAAATGGGGTTGTAGAACGAAAGAATAGGACTCTTCAAGAAATGGCCAGAACCATGATCAATGAAACCAATATGGCTAAGCATTTCTGGGCAGAAGCAATAAACACTGCATGTTATATTCAGAATAGAATCTCTATCAGACCTATTCTTAATAAGACTCCCTATGAATTGTGGAAGAATAAAAAGCCCAACATTTCATATTTCCATCCTTTTGGATGTGTGTGTTTTATTCTAAACACTAAAGATCATCTTGGTAAGTTTGATTCCAAAGCTCAAAAGTGTTTCCTTCTTGGATATTCTGAACGCTCAAAAGGCTACAGAGTATACAATACTGAAACATTGGTTGTAGAAGAATCAATCAATATCAGGTTTGATGATAAGCTTGGTTCTGAAAAACCAAAGCAAGTTGATAATTTTGCAGGTTGTGATATTGACATATCAGAAGTTGTTGAGCCAAGAAGCAACGCATCAGAAGCAGAGCTTCTCAGAAGCAAAGAATCTGAAGATCAAGTATCAGCTTCTCTGGAGGATCTAAGTATTTCTGAAGAACCATCTGTCAGAAGATCATCCAGACTCATCTCTGGTCATTCAGAAGATGTCATTCTTGGAAAGAAGGATGATCCAATCAGAACAAGAGCATTCCTTAGAAACAATGCAGACTGTCAATTAGGTCTTGTATCTTTGATCGAGCCAACTTCTGTTGATCATGCTCTAGAAGATCCAGACTGGATAATTGCTATGCAAGAAGAACTAAATCAGTTTACAAGGAATGATGTTTGGGATCTTGTTCCTAGACCAGATGGATTCAATATAATCGGTACAAAATGGGTCTTCAGAAACAAGCTCAGTGAGAAAGGCGAAGTGGTAAGGAACAAAGCCAGACTGGTGGCTCAGGGTTATAGTCAGCAAGAAGGGATTGACTACACAGAAACCTTTGCACCAGTGGCCAGGTTAGAATCTATTCGTCTATTAATTTCTTTTGCCACTCAACATAACATCACTCTCTATCAGATGGATGTTAAGAGTGCCTTCTTAAATGGTTATATAGATGAAGAAGTTTATGTCCATCAACCTCCTGGTTTTGAAGACTCTATGTCTCCTAATCATGTTTTTAAACTTAAGAAATCATTGTATGGATTGAAACAGGCTCCCAGAGCTTGGTACGAACGCTTAAGTTCTTTCCTTCTGGATAATGGTTTCACTAGAGGAAAAGTGGACACTACTCTCTTTTGTAAAACCTTTGAAAAGGATATTTTAATTTGTCAAATATATGTAGATGATATTATTTTTGGAACATCTAATGCTACACTTGGAAAGGAGTTTGCTAAGTCTATGCAGGCTGAGTTTGAAATGAGCATGATGGGAGAACTCAAGTATTTCCTTGGAATACAAATAAATCAAACATCAGAAGGAACGTATGTTCACCAAACCAAGTATGTGAAGGAACTTCTGAAGAAGTTTAATCTTCTAGACTGCAAAGAAGCCAAAACTCCTATGCATCCAACATGCATCCTAGGTAAGGATGAGGTAAGTAAGAAGGTAGATCAGAAGCTATACAGAGGTATGATTGGATCTCTTCTATATCTGACTGCTTCTAGACCTGACATTCTGTTCAGTGTTTGTTTGTGTGCTAGATTCCAATCAGATCCTAGAGAATCTCATTTAACTGCTGTTAAGAGGATTCTAAGGTATCTGAAAGGTACTACTAATGTTGGTTTAGTTTACAGAAAATCTAAAGAATACAACTTAGTAGGATTCTGCGATGCTGACTATGCTGGAGACAGAATTGAAAGAAAAAGTACTTCAGGAAGTTGCCAATTTCTTGGAAGTCATTTGATCTCCTGGTACAGCAAGAAGCAAGCAACTATTGCTCTATCAACAACAGAAGCAGAATATGTCGCTGCTGCTGGTTGTAGCACACAGATGCTCTGGATGAAGAGTCAGTTAGAAGATTATCAGATATTTGAGAGTAACATTCCTATATTCTGTGATAATACTTCTGCTATATGTTTATCTAAGAATCCTATTCTTCATTCAAAAGCTAAACATATTGAGATAAAACATCATTTCATAAGGGACTATGTTCAGAAGGGTGTTATTTCTTTAAACCTTGTTGATACAGACCATCAATGGGCTGATATCTTTACAAAACCCCTGGCTGAAGATAGGTTTAAGTTCATTCTGAAGAACATCAGTATGGATTTATGCCCAGAATGAGAAGATGAGAAGTTCTCATGTATGAGTATCTTCTGAAATGAATGTGGAACATTTTTTTTCAGAAGTTCTGATTGAAATCTTTTAGAAATTATGATTCGGTTATTACTAACGTTTCATTGTCTAAGTTGATTCAGAACCTCTTTTAAAGCAAAACAGCTGTTACGTTTTATCTCGGGATGGTAAACCTGTCGTTACTATTCATGGATAAGCGCGCGTGCAGTTGAAGGGACGCCGACCATAGGTAACTGTGCCAGTCACTTCATTTGTCTTTATTATCTCTCCTCACGTCACGTAACATTAAATGCTAGTCTTCATTCGTTTCACTTTATTTTCTTTTAAATACTCTTCAAAATGGTTTTTTGGTTTCCTATCTTTTTGTTTTCCTCTTAAAAGTTTTCTCTCTCTCTCTCTCGGTTTTCATTTCTTCTCTCAAAACCTAGCGTTCACCCTAAGCCTGTTGAAGCTCCATGACTCAAAGGCGACAGATCTCTGTGCATCTCGGGATGGCTCTTCTAATACCGCTCAAGTCAGACTCTTCTTTGATGTTGTTATCAACTTTCATCCAAAGACAGAAAACTTTCTTGAGTTGTGGGAAGATATACTCAACTTCTATGTTGAGTTTCTTGACCGAATGTTGTATTTTTTTATTTTTGTAGTCATTTCCTCTTTGGAAATTCTACTTTGTAGTTTTCTTTTCCTTGCTGCTTCTGCTTGTTAAACATAGGAACCTTTTGTAATATCTTTTGCTGATCAATGAAAAAGTTTCTTTGTGTTTTACATTCCAGTAAATGCTTTCTTTTGTCGTTTTATACATCTGAATTTTTTTTATATATTCTTTTTGATGTTATGACAAAAAGGGGGAGAAAGATAAATGATAAATGGTTTGATTAAATCTATCAGTTGCTGGGTAAAGGCTCCCACACATTCACTAAGAAGAACTGCAAGTTCTATATGGTTTAAGTGTTTTGCAGGTACAGAGAAGTGAAGTGAATCTTCAAAGCAAACACTAGAAGCAAAACCATGGAAACTGAAGCAAGCTGAGTGCTGTCAAGCTTCAGAGATCAGAAGCAAGAAAGAAGAATGAATCAGAAGCACTGATAATAGAATTTGAATATCATTGTCTATCCTGTTATGACAAAATTCTATTTGCCCTGATACATATAATGTTATGGCTCTGATACATTATTTGCTCTGATACATGTTTTTAGCCTAAATGCTCTGATACATTTGGCTCTGATACATATCATGTATTTGAATATACATTTTATGTTCTAACTCGTTCATGCTGACTTTTGTCGTTTAGTTTTTGTTCTGTAACATTTCAGGATGTAGAGATGCTCAGATGATGCTCTGGTACATTCAACAATGTTCTGATACAAATCTAGCATGAAGTGATGTTGGTAGACATTCAAAGTTCTGAAGCTATCCGAGGGAAGCAGAAATCAGAAGATGTGAATGTTCTAAAAGATCCAGTAATTCAAGTTCTGAAGCTGTCCAATGGAAGCAGAAGTCAGAAGCTGTGAATGTTCTGAAGATCAAAGAAATTCAAGTTCTGAAGCTGTCCAATGGAAGCAGAAGTCAGAAGCTATGAATTCTCTGAAGGCAGAAGCTTATATGATCGTCTCTACCGAAATAATCAGGGAAGTCTTTTATCAAAGTTCTTCGAGTATTTATTTCAGGGGGAGATTATTTATCTCAGGGGGAGATTGTTAATCTCAGGGGGAGACATATTCATATGCTTATGCTATAGCTGTGTAATTTGTCTTTTGCCGTCTACTCTTTCTGATCGCAAATTCATATCATTTATATATGTTTTTGTCATCATCAAAAAGGGGGAGATTGTTAGAACAAGATTTGTTCTTATCAATTATCTTAGTTTTGATGATAACAATAATATGAATTTTGCTTAAGATAATATGGTACTCTAATCCAATGCAATTTCCCTTTCAGGAAATATATAAAGAGTACGCATAATTCAGCGCTCAGAAGATGTGTCTCAAATGGTTCAGCATGCAACATCAGAACATGGTCTGGCAAGACATCAGAAGATGGTCGAAGCAGAATCAGAACATGGGTCTATGGAAGCATCAGAAGAACATGAGATCAGAAGCACTGAAAATCAGAAGATGGTATCACGCTCAGAAGCACTTCAAGGTCAGAAGATCAGAAGATGCTGTGCACCAAGCTGTTTGACTCTGATGATATTCAAACGTCGTATTCACAAACATCAGATCAGAAGGAAGTACACGTGGCAGACTACGCTGACTGACGAAAGGAACGTTAAAGCTACTAAAGGCTACGTCAGTAGACACAGCGTGAACAAGGCTCGAGGTAGTTGACAAAAGCGTATAACATTAAATGCAAAGCTGTACGGAACACGCAAAGCATTAAATGCATTCAACGGTCATCTTCTCAACGCCTATAAATATGAAGTTCTGATGAGAAGCAAGGTTAACGATTCTGCACAAAATCAACTTATATCAAACTTGCTGAAACGCTGTTCAAATCAAAACTCAGAATCTTCATCTTCATCAAAGCTCACTACATTGCTGTTGTAATATCTTAGTGAGATTAAGCTTAAACTGTAAGAGAAATATCACAGTTGTGATTATCGCTTTTAAGAAGCATTTGTAAACTCTTGAATTGATTACATTAAGTTGTAAGGAACTAGAGTGATCGGTTGATCAGTATACTCTAGGAAGTCTTGGCAGTTGGCTGAGCAGTTTGTAACTAGAGTGATCAGGTTGATCAGAATACTCTAGAGGAAGTCTTAGCAGTTGGCTGAGCAGAAAGTCTTAGGAGTGAACTAAGCCTAGAGTGATCGTGTTGATCAGTAGACTCTAGAAAAAGTCTTAGGAGTGAACTAAGCAGTTGTTCCTGGAGTGATCAGGTTGTGATCAGAAGACTCTGGAAGACTTAGTTGCGGCTAAGTGGAAAACCATTGTAATCCGTGCGATTAGTGGATTAAATCCTCAGTTGAGGTAAATCATCTCTGCGGGGGTGGACTGGAGTAGCTTCGTTAACAGCGAACCAGGATAAAAATATTTGTGCATTTATTTTTATCGTCCAAGATTTAAAGTCACACTTATTCAATCCCCCCCTTTCTAAGTGTTTTTCTATCCTTCATAACGGTCTTGGTTAATGAGACCGTTCTTTGAGGAAGAAAACCACACAAATCAAGAAGTATCGTCCAAGTTCATTTTTTAACATCTTGAATGATATTTTATTCACTCTCCTAAACGCAAGTTCCAACGAATGTGAATGCAAGACATGTTTTATGCTTCCTTCTGACTGTATACTCAGTCCATAATATTCCCTTGTTGTTCACAATAAAAACATGTCTTTTATGATGTTGTGACATTCGATCAAACATTGTTTGCATTATCCATTACAAATTCATCACATAGTCTTTTATTAGAACATAAGACCTTCACACGAGTGACACAAACACAGTTCTTCAGAGAGACTAAGTCACCAGGCTTCATATGCTAGAACCAACCATGCCATGTTTAGAGCATTAATAACTACATCCAGTAGCTTAATGTCATAACATGTTTTCTGACATTACATCCGCAAAACTCAACAGACTTGAACCAACCATGCCCTCAATAAAATATGCACCATTGCACTAACTACCCATTGACAAGTACTTCACTCCCTCTGTCATGGATAAACAGTGTTTCTGTTAACGATAATCCCAAGAGTATCAGAGGATGTGCATGAGACAAACTTTGTCTATTAGTAGTTTTCTTGCTTCACAAGTTTCAGTCTTGGTCCACCTTTATCATGAAACTACCATCTCATTATCATGCCAGTAAGATCACTTTTTATGATGTCCTTATCTTGCTCTACTTAGCAATGCAGATACAAGAGAGTCATTAACACGCATTACTTTTTCTGAGAAAGAGTCACATTAGGGATGTTTCAACATCTCTTCAGACATCTTTCTTGATCATTGGACTTGATCATATACTATGGTTTTGAAGAGAATGACCACAGTAATTAAAATCATACTCCTTTGCAAGAGATACATAAGAATCATCTTGCAACTGTTGTCTGTGTTCGAAGATCTACCCCTAGATCAGTATTTCCTGAATCAGTCTTGGTGCACCATCCTTTAGACCTTCATCAAAAAATGATGTTACAACATCATTTGGTCTTAGAACTTCCCTTCGTAGAACTTAGAAACCTTCAAAGGTCCTTCTAAGCCAGGAGATCTCATGCATTCATAATATCATTACCCATCATGCATTTGGGAATCGTGGAGAGATATAAACGCTCATTCCCTTTATGAATCAAAACATTCAGATTTTAGACCAGCATGAACACATCAGACAAATACTCAAACCCGTCAGATTATTTGCAATCAGGCACATGCACACTTCATAAAAATACCATTTTCTCATGTTATTTTGTTCACAGCTTCTCTAAGAGGTACAATCATCTAACAAAACTCCCTCAACACACATGGTAGACCACAAGGTCTGACATCCTTTTTTAGTACACCACTAGTAATCGAGAATTCTTCATTATAATCGACATTCATGATTGATCTCCTTAAAAACACTATGCCAGATTTGGCCAGTGACTTGACTTCATATTCCAACATGATCTTTAGAATAACTTCCTTTTTTGAAGAAGCAACCTCTTGCCTTAGGTTGACATATCTCCATAACAAACAACCCCTTGGACGTATCTTCCAATTCATCAAAACTAGAGTTTCATGTTCTCGTAGAATTGATATAATATATCAAGTTTAAGTAAAAAACCTCCATCATATTTGAGAGAAACACCAGACAAGGATATTGAGAAACATAAATTATCAATGCAAATGGTGTCAAGACATTTTCTTTGATATCCCTTCAAGAATCTCCATATTAGGGATTCTCCTTTACCAATTGCTAGGAGTACCTTTAGAATAATTCAATATCCTCCTTTAATAGCAGCACAACTTGTGGTTAATTCACATGCACACAATACTTTCTCTATTCCAACTTCGTCAAAACCTGTTTCAAATGAACAAGTCATACACATCTGGCTTCTTTGATTAGAGAAATATGCCAGATGTCGGAGAGGATATCCCTAAGATATAAATTTGACCTTCATGTAGCCGGGAAAATCTGAGATCGAAGCCATTGGTTAACTCGACTCGTTATTTCAGTGAAAGTCGTCACCGCGCTTTATTATTTCCAAAGGAAGAGGGAAAAGAACAAAGAAAACCCAAAGTTTAAAACAAGAAAGAGATCTTAGGTATGGGTATTAATTATACAAGGGGAAGGTTTTAAGCACCCCTCATATATGTGGTACTCCACAGGAACCTTATTGAAAATCTGGGTTGTATGTGTGCATAAAGAAAAGTTTGTTTTAAAATACACTCGGCAAGACATTACATCTTGTGCCTACATACCTCCTAGGTGCAATGGAGAAGTCAGAGCGAATGTAGTTCCACTTAAAAGAGAAAAGGTTTTTAAAAGAAATAAACACTTTATCGTCTTCGGAGAGAATACTCAGCCATTGATCTTGAGCATGAGAACAAATGGAATCTTTGCATTACAAATGAAAGAAGGGCTCCAACTCGGATGAAAATCAAAGAGTATGCCGCTAGCTCTCTCACGTGGAAAAGATCTCATTATATCAATCAATTTCAAAATCGTGGGGTATCGCAACTCACTACAACAATTAATCATGTCTAAACTTTTGAAGAAAAGCCACTAAGGGGGCAAAAGGTATTTTAAGAAAGATTTTAAAAAGATTGCAAACATAAGAAGGTTTTTGAAAAAGGGAGAAGATTTTGAAAATCTAAGAAAGGGGCGAGAGATGAAGGGACTATCCTAGTGCATAAAATAAAAGCTAAGGAAAGAACGATCTAACCAAAAAGAAGCTAACACTTGGCATTAAGAGTCAAGATACATTTCTCATCCTTTAGACTACCAACACTAAACCGACATATTACCACTTGGGGATCTAGATGAACTTATTATCCTTAGCACCACTTTGCATTAAGCACATTAAAATTCTGATGAAAATTGGGCAGAGTAACTGCTGTATATGGGCAAAATCCTTATCACGATGCCTTGGAATTAACCATCAAGGGCTTTCGAGGAAATACCTGCACACACAAACAGACAACAATCCAATGCCAGGCAAAATAACAGCAGAATAACAGGGTCCAGAGATACTAAGTCCAACAAATCCAAGTCTCCAAACTGCTCGGGATAGTAACCAATAGTCCATAGAGAGCCTTATGTGTTTTTTTTAGATTTTAAGTTGTTTATTAATGTTTTAGCACAAAATAGAGTATGGTCTAAGTGGACAAAGAGAAAATAGCGGAAACATAAACAAAGCGTCCAAATGGACAAAGAGAAAATAGCGGAAACATAAACATGATGAATGATAAAATAAAGCATAAAGCGAGAAATATAAATAACAATATAATAAAGTGCGAAAATTAAAGTTAATTGTTAGTTGTTAAAGAAGACCATCTTGAAACTTGTCAAGTATATCATCAAAATGTTAGTAATGAAAATCGATGGTGAGTGAAGGATGTTCTCGGATTTAAATTCAATGAAAGTTCATCAGAAGCGTGATAAAATCATAGCGATTACACGATAAACTTCCATAAGTCTTAAATCAACTGCATATAATTCTCTTCCATATTTGATCTTTTTATTCGGGACACGAAATGTTGCGCTATATTAAGCAGATCGCCAAGTGATTTATGTAGAAATCACCCTACAACGAGGCCGGTCAACAATTTATGTGTTAATGCATGCGAGAGAAACGATATGTAGATCGTTCTCCGAAAGCTATACCGCACGAAAAGAAAATAGGTAGCGATCTCGTCTTTATCAAGAATCCATAAGAATTCTCAAGATATTGAAGACTTTCATCGATCAAAATAAAAAGAAGTAAAAGATGGAACCACATTCAAAAGCTCCTTCCATCTCTAAGTTCAATAACTTAATATTGCGGATTCGGATTTTCATCCTATCGACGCCCTAAGTCCATTGACATTAGAGAGAAATTAGACCTCTAATTTGTGATTCAAAGAAAATATCAAAAGAATGGAGTAGGAGAAGAATTAGAACCTGATCTTACCGAGCAGATCAAATGGCCAGCAACAATGAAGGCTTGAAGTTCGGGATGATGAATATGAGAAAAAGGGGGTTGTACCTGCAAGGCACTCCGATGCCAAAGTAAGTATGTATTACACAAGGTACAACAAAGTGAGAGGGTTTTTGGGGTAAGAAAAGATTACCTTGCCCTCTGTATGTAGAGGGCTATTTATATGATGTTTTTGAGCGGATTAAACTCCTCCTTCTAGGGCGGATATTTAGGAGACGCATGGACTGGTTGTTTGCCGAGCACGAGGGGTCCTCGTGGTCGATTGCTTGGCAAGTTTGTCCGGTCTGGTCGGGCGGAAACTGCCATATGTGATCTGACGCGTATTGGGCCGAAGGCGGGAATGGCCCAATTGACTAGATTGGGCCAGTCCAGAACAGGAGCCCCCCAAGTCGTTGCTTCCGGTCAGGGGAGTGACGACTTATAGGAAGTTGATCCGGGGGTCCGAGCCTAAGATATCCGATGGAGGTAGGTTGTGCGTTTCCGGGGAGAAGAAGGGTCAGGCCGGGAGTAGGGAAGCGTGTCGTTTCAGAAAAGTTGATAGGGGGCGTGTCGCATTTAATGGGAAATGATGGCTAATCTATTCCCTAGTCTATAGGGTTAATGATTGCCATTCCTCTGAACAGTATAGCACGTGCAGCGCGTGTGGTGCCTTAGGTATCTTATAAATAGAAGAACCCCTCATTTTTTCAAACTTTTCAAATTCAGTCACTTCATTCTCCCGCCGCCGGCCTTTCTTTCTTGCAGTGGTGTTTGTTACGGATTCTTCAACTTTTCATCAAAATCGTACCTGTAAGTCAACCTTTAATCCTTACTTTCTATATTTTTATGCTTCGATTGTTGTTTAAAACTGATTGCATGTGGTTAGGGTAGGTTTTTAGTAAGACTTCGACGATAATAGATGATGAATATGGTGGCGTATGGCGGAGATGGGAGGTTTCTCCGCCGTTCACGACTGCGTCTTGTTGAGTTTATCTTTAGATTTTAGTTTTCTGTATCGTTGATAGTTGTTTGATTATGCTTTTGGTGTTTCTCTTTGTATGTGTGCGTCATAGTTAGATGTCCTGCATTTTTGCCCTTTTTCCGGGCGCGAACTTTGTCTAGCTCGGAATTTGTGGTTATGGAGGGGGCAAGGACGTGGTTCATCTAGTCTATGGGCCGTTGACGTGCCCTTTCACTCTGGACGATGGTGGAAGGGGGGATTTGATTTAATTGTCGAATTCACTGTTCTCTTCTGTGTTTCAGGTGAAAATGACCGATGAAACTCATCCGATGGTGTCGGACTCGTCGTCCTCTACCCCTCCACCCCGGCAAGAAGTGCCTCAGTTGGCCTGGGTGCATCAGGAAGCACTGGACATAGAGAGTTATTTTGTGGAGGATGACTCTGATATTTTTACCGAGGTGGGAGAAGGGTGGTCGGTTCTGATTCTGGCCGAGGATGACCGCATTTGTGATGTGTATACCCCGGATTTGATTCCCATGTATGAGGTGGTGTTTCGGGACATGGGTTTTCGTGCCCCTTTCACCGAGTTTCAAGTGGCGGTGCTCAACCATTTGGAGGTGGCTCCCAGGCAGCTTCACCCCAACTCAATCGCTTTTATCCGGGCCTTTGAGTTGGTCTGTACGCATTTAAAGATGGGGGCAACGATCCCTCTGTTCTTTTATATCTTCAGTGTTCAGCGTACGGTGAAGGATGGCCGTTATGGATGGGTGTCTTTAAAGCAGTCCAAGAAAATTTTTAAGTCTTATTCTGATTCTTTGAAGGGTTATAAGCATCGCTTCTTCCTCATTCGTCCTCACTCTCGGGAAGCTCGGGAAAGTGTCTTTGATCGCGTGCCGACTTTGGATGTCCATGGTCGTCCGGTGCTCAACGACATCGGGGAGCCTGTCACTTCTCGTCGGTATAAGTTTAGGTTTTTCTGGTCGCGGGACCACTTCAGGTATGGGACCGATCAATATATCACCAGACTTTCGGATTTGGACGATGATGCTCGAGGGGATTATGCTGCTCTCCAGCGGCTGGTGCAGGGTCTTCCCGTAGTCTCCAAAGTGGATCGCTCGGGGATACCTATCCTTGGGGAGGACGGGGAGCCGATCAAGGAGCCGGGGTGATTAATATTAAGGAGCTTCTAGCCGAGGGAACCGATGAGGGGGCGTTTTCCTATTTAGGTATCCGCTCCCTCTTTTTTGTCCCGTCTTTTATTTTGGCTCTGTTGTTTTAGTAGCTTTCTTTCCTAGTGGTTTTATGAGGGGCAGATTTCTCACGTTTTTTCTTTTTCTTTTTGCAGAGTCAATGGATCGTGCCCGTCATGACCGGATGCTTAGGCAGGCCAGCAAGTTGAAAGGAGTTGTTAAGAAAAGTGCTGGTCCTCGGTTGCACTACGCCAATTGGCAGCTGTGCAAAGGTCCCCGGTTACGGGTTCGGGTGCTTCCTCCTCCTCTGCTGGTGTTGTTGGTTCCCCCCTGAGGAATTCTGATCAGGACGAATCTTTGAGGCCAGTTACGGTGCTCCCTTTTCCTCTTCGCCCACAGCCCGATCCGGACGCCTTGGTCCGCCGCAAGCGCTAGAGAACCGAAGCCGTGGATCTTACTCAGGAAGAGGCTGCTGATATCTTCACCCTCCCTTCGTGCTTTCTTCAGCCCAGTTTCTTCAAAGGTGGACCCTCCTTGACTATTTCGCGTGCTGAATCTCTGCACATTGAGGGTTTGGACCCCTCTGTTCGTCAAAGGTTCCTTGTGCAGGATGTTTTGGCCATGGTTCGGCTTCAGGAGATGGCTACCCTCTATGCTCGCTCGGCGCCTTTGTCCGCGGAAGCAGCGAGGTTGCTTCAGGAACAGGTCAAGATAAAGGCCTCTGCCTTGGAGGAGAAGGACCAGCTGCTGAAGGAGCTGGGCGAGGAACTGGACGCGGTGAAGGCTCGGCTGAATGAAAGGGAGGCTGCTCTGGTGGACGTGCAAGGTCAATACACCTTGCTCTCCAGGACTCTGTATGGAACAATGTTGTCTTCCTCGGTTAGGGAGGCCTCTCTTTGTCGTTCTCAGGCTCCTGCTGAGGATGAGTCGGAAGAGGAGATGGCTCTTTTAACCCGATCAGACTTGATTCAACATATCAGAGTCTTGGGGCGACTGCGTGGCGGTTGCCGAGGATACCTATCACTCCACTGTGGCCCAGCTTAAATTGAGGAATCCGGGGGGGAGTTGGTAATCGAAGGTACCGGGCCTTACCATCGTGTGGAGGGCGACCAGATTGTTTCTCCGGCCTTCGGGGAGGAGCCCGTGTGTAACACCCCAAATCTACCCGATAAATTATATAGAAAAATCAGAGTATAAATTCCAAACAAGTTCATTTGAGGTATCACATATTCGTCATTTCAAAAACATCTACGGCTTACTTGCCTTCATATAGATACATAGCACAGGAATTTAAAACGATGATCAAATCATTACTAAAAATCACTTTGTTCAAATTCAATAATCAACTCGCAGCGGAACTCACAAAACTTCACAATTTTCAATTTAATCATAACATCTTAGCTTTAAGCTACAATTCAACAATAAAACATCACTAAAAATTCCGCAAGTAACAAATAATTAAAACACGCATTTATCCCCCAGAGTGCTACGTATCAGAGCGACCACCGACTCGACTCACCGCGTCTAAATCTTCCTCAAAGCTATCACCTGCACGTTACCAGTATAAAGGTAACGGCGAAACAAGAGAAAGGGGTGAGATATCAAACAATATAAACAGGGTGATGATAAACAATATGTTTAGGTTCAAGTTATAATAATCATCACTTTGCGGTATAATCATTACCGTCTAATTTACTCCACCGATTTCAATTAAAACAACACACGTCACAATACCTCACATAATTCATATTCAACTTCTCAACAATTCACATAAGTTCACACAACACATAAACTCATAATCACACAAATGAAATGTGACTCTAACAAATGCACATGCATGTGGTACCCAGGGCTTCAGCCCCCATCGCCAATTGCCGGTAAATAGAGGCATCAAAACAGGCATAAGCCTTCGTCGCTGTTTGCCAATCCAGGCCGTCTCTAAAACATGCAAATTCATGAGACACTGATGAAATGCAACAAATCACAAACATCATAGCACAAACATCGCGAGGCATACGCCTATATCACAAATGTTACTAATAAATAGAGGTAACTCAACGTCACTTTAATTCCTGCATTTTGCAGTAATCATAACATCATCACATCACATCATCACTGGCTATAGGCCTACAAATTAATATTACCGCATCACAACAACAGATACTAATAGCACAACATCAGAGATGTATATATCACCCAAAAGAAATACTCTACTCACAACTCTTACACATAAGGGTAACTCTTATGCGCCAAATTAGCTAATGGTCTGACTCAAGTAATAATAAAACAACTCTAAAGGGTCAAAGTACCTTCAATTTAAATTTATGGTTTATCAGATTTTCCTCTAAACAACTCGAAAACAACTCTGACAACCCTATTGACAACTCTAACATGATTGAAAATAATTTAAGTTAGCGAATTAACCCCAATATTTATCTCTCACTCAACTCCTAAAATATTATATTAAATTATTATTATTATTATTATTATTATTATTATTATTATTATTATTATTATTATTAGTATTATTATTATTATTATTATTATTATTATTATTATTATTATTATTATTATAAAACAAGTGATATCCACTAAATTGAATTACCCTACAGTAAGTAACGTGGATATATGACTTTAGCTACAGTACATTTTAAATTATTATGCCTATACAGTACCTGAATTCCAATTATAATCATATATTAGCGGAATACATTTCATGAATGTTTGTTACTCTAAGATATGAACGACTGAACATCACCGTGGGAAGCACAACAGTAGACTTACACCAATTATATATGATAATAAACCAATACACACACACACATATATACATATATATATATATATATATATATATATATATATATATATATATATATATATATATATATATATATATATATGGATCAAACGTTACACTAAATATATATATACGTATCAAATTCAAAGACATAAATTTAGCAAATTCACAGAACAATTAATTACACACAAAGAGATATTAAAATTCCCTAAACCCTACATACGGTCCATCATATCCCCGTTTATAGAGCGAGAACCCCACCCTTACCTTATATTCGGAGTCCGCTCTATAATTCCGGTCGAATCCAAGTTTTTCGGCTTCGCGTATTTCTTCCGTTTTTCTCTTCACGGCATAATTCTCGTATCTCTTTTCTTTTCCAATTTTCCTATTCTCTCTGCCGTCCTTCTCTTTTCCCAAATGTTATGTTACTGAGTTTCTAAAAACCTAGGTGTATCCTCACTTCTCAATTATTTCAATTTGAGCCAAAACCAAGTTACACGTGCAACATAACACTTAGCCCATCTAGTTTATTTTATTAAAACTCCCAATTTATTGTTAACTCTTATTTTACGGTCTAATTTAATTTACTCAGAAAATTCCCAAAACGATACACATCACTCTAATAATATTTCTAATACTAAAAATATTAAAATTTCCGATTAATTATCGATCCGCTATCCCAAACTAATACCGACTAAATCGTCTCAAAATGCAAAAATTTCACTAAACACTACAAACGCCTAAACTAAGCAAATAATCAAATTTCCGGGCGTTACACCGTGACGCAGGAAGCTGAGGAGGTCCAAGTCGAGGAAGGTGTTTGAAGATTTTCTTCGTCTAAGTGTGGGGCCTGCGTGCCCGTATTTTATAATGTTGTTTTTCTGGGGGGGTATGCCCCCCATTTTGATTTTGTATGCACATTCACCAGCTCGGCCTAGATGGCCGTAGTTGGGTACATTTTCGGGTTTTTTGCCCGTTTTTATTTAAACGTACTTAGTTTTTAACGCTTATGTTATTTTCTTTGGAATTTGTGCGCATGCGTTATGTGTTTTTGGGAAACGTGTTATTAGTTCCCAACGTATTTTCTCTTAAAGTGCTTTGTTTGCTTCCCGATGTTGTTGTTCCCCTTCTTCCTATATAAAAGGAGGTCTTATGGACCTCTCTTTCTTCATTTCTCGCAGGGATGGGTGGAGCTAACAAGAAGAAGTTATCCTCAACCTCGTGTTCCCGTGGAGTAAAAAAGGTGAAGGAGAAGAAGCAGGCTTCGACCGGTTCTGCTTCTCGTTCTCATGGCTCTCTTAGTTCAGATGCTCGTGCTCGGGCGACTGGTGTGAGAGTCGTGGTTGACGCTAATGGTTCTTAGACCGAGTGGGATGAAGAGGGGTATTAGTATATTCACTCGGAAGAATTTGCCAATCGGGAGGAGTGAAGTGTTTTCTTTTCAATTGGTGTTTGTTTTGTAATTTTCATGAACGATGAATAAAAATACCGTTGCTGTTCTTTTGTGTGTTTATTTTGCATTTGATGAAGATTTGCTCGACTTATAATGTACTGATCGCCCAGTGTGTGGAACTGTGGTCGATTGCCCGGGACATGTGCCTGGCGTTGGGTGAGTCTCGGATTTCGTTGTGCTGAGCTCCGGGGCTCATGGCGTGAACGGTCCCCTCGCGAACGGGGCGTTATGCCTTTGTGGTACATGATTACGACGGGGATGCTCGGTATTCGGGCCCCCTCCGAAGGACAAGGAGTCTGTTCGATTAATAGAGCAGGCTTCTGTCGTTTTGTAATATTTATAGGTGCTCAGCGCGTACCAAGCCGCACCTGTGGTTTTAACTGTAGTATTGTTTAAGTTTTTCAGTGTTCCAAGGTCGAGCGAGTTCTTCTCCTTGCAAATTCTCTAGGTAGTAGGCCCCGTTTTCTGTCCTTGCTCGGACGCGATAGGGGCCTTCCAAATTCCCGGCCAGTTTGCCTTCTCTGGAATCTTTGTGGTTTCTTTTTAGTACTAAGTTGTCTACTTTAAATTCCCGTTTAATGACCTTCGCGTCATGTCTTAGGGCGATTTTTTGCTTGAGTGAGGCTTCGCGTAGAGCGGCCACGGTGCGAATTTCCTCAACCAGGTCGAGTTCTTTCCTGATTGCCTTGATTTTGCCCTCTGTCTCGAGTGGCTCTTCGATGCGTCTCGAGGGCACATGTATTTCGACGGGGATCACGGCCTCCGTTCCGTACGTTAGTCGAAAGGGGGTCTCCCCGGTGGTGGAGTGTGGGGTGGTGCGATAGGCCCACAGGACGCTGTGCAACACTTCTACCCATCCCCTTTTTATCTCGTTTAGTCTTCTTTTGAGGCCCCTCAAGATTACTCTATTAGCATCCTCTACTTGCCCGTTCGTTTGTGGGTGTTCGACCGACGCGAAATGTTGCTTCGTTCCCAATTTCGTGACAAACTCTTGGAAGCGTCCGTCTGTGAACTGGGTGCCGTTGTCGGTGATGATAGCCAATGGTACCCCGAACCGGGCGAGGATGTTTCTTTTGTAGAAGCGGAGTACGTTCAAGGATATGATTTTGGCCAATGGCTCGGCCTCGATCCACTTGGTGAAATAGTCGATCGCAACTATTAGGTACTTGTTTTGATTGCTTCCGGTCACGAATGGACCGAGGAGATCCATCCCCCACCACGCGAACGACCAGGGAGATGATAAGGACTTGAGTTCGTTGGGGGGTGCTGTGAATACAAGATCACACTCACAAAGATGTTTTTGATTCATGGCAAACTCAACAAGCATACAAGCAACAAGGCACAAGCAGAAGAACTGAAAGAAAAGCAAGCATTGGTCACTTATGACAGAGCAGGTCGACCTACTATGCATATAGGTCGACTCAACATAAGCAAAACAAGAAAAATGCAGAAAAGCAGCAGCTAGGTCGACCTACTGTCAACCCAGGTCGACCTAAAATGGAGAAAATTTCATACACTTCTGCTAGGTCGACCCACACATCAACTAGGTCGACCTAAACTGAAGAAATGTCCCAAAACGCATTTGAAGAGAATTCTGGTCGACCTACTTCCCAAACAGGTCGACCTAACTGGGAGCAAATATCATTCAAAGCTAATGCACCTCTGCTAGGTCGACCTAAGCACTACAAGAGGTCGACCTAATTGCTCAAAAACACCAAAATTTCTGGTTTTCTCTGCTCCAACTGATAAGCTCTCATATATATTGTCCAAGGTTCATTATTGTATTTTTTAGAACACCAACAACTGAAAGATACACAAAGGCTTCTCATATTCGTTCTTCATCATCTCCAACACAATTACACATAATCATTCTTGTGTTGAGGGTTAGTGATCGAGTTCGATAACGTCCATGGAACGGAATTGAAGATTCCTAGTGGGTGAAGATTTGTGGGGTTTTTGGTGAATAAAATTTGAGGGTTTTGTCCTCCAAGATAGGTGAATTTTGGGGGTTTTTATCAAGAAGCTTCATCAAGGATCCAGCTGAGTGTAAAGATTGAAGAACAAGTGTTCGAGCAATTCAAGACACTGCAGAAAGGGATCAAAGTGAAGCTCTTGGAAGACCTTAATCTGACTCAAGATTAAGGGGGAAGAAGATTCAAAGGATCGACAAATTTGGTTTATTGTTTATCGCTTTGTTATCTTCTTTGTATAAACTGCTTTCAACATTAATGGAAGATTTCCCAATTTCAGTTTGGAATTGGGGGCAGACGTAGTCGTAGCGAGGACGATCGACGAACTGCCTAAACAAATATCGTGTTCTTGTCGCCTTTATCTTTTCATTTACGTTCTGTTCATATTTGGTTATAATTGCAAATTGATCAACGATTCAAGTGTTAAAATTGTGAATTAAGAACTTGTATAAACATCACAATTCATCACACATTGAATCACTATCAATTTGATCATTATCACCAAGTGTTTGTGTTTTTGCTTCTTTCACTATTACTGCATTGCAAACATCGTTCATCATATAAGAAGTTAATCGATTTTCATTAGAGCGACATATTGATTCTTTAGGGTATTCTCTTATCGTTTATCTCAAGCTATTTAGTGGTTTTAACACATATACAATCGTTTCAATAGTGGTTCGGAATAGACGCGAGTCGATTCAGAACCGCTTTCGCTTAAAGTTCAATTAACTCCTAAAAACTCTGTGAGATCTATTTACCTCCCCCCCCTCTAGATCCTTAGGCCAGCGTCTAACAGGTGCGAGGTGCATGTCCCTGAAATGTTGGCATTTGTCGCATTTCTTCACGTATTCTTTGGTGTCGTCTTGCATCGTCGGTCAATAGTAGCCTGCTCGGAGGGCTTTCCGAGCGAGGGATCTTCCTCCTAGATGTTGGGAATTGATTCCTTCGTGTATCTCTCGGAGTATGTGGGGGAATGTGCCCTCGTCTATACATTTGAGGAGAGGTATGGAAAATCCTCGTCGGTAGAGGCGATTTTCGACTAAGACGTACGAGCAGGCTCTCCTTCGGATGGTGGAGGCCTCTTTTGGATCGGTGGGCAAGATGTCACTTGTTAGGTAATCGTATACGGGAGTCATCCAACCGGACGTGTCCCCAATTGCGTTCACGAGTGATAGTGAAGATGGGGTCTCGGTACTGGGTTTTGGCAATATTTCCTGGATTACGAATTTGTTACCTCCCTTCTTTCTCGTGCTCGCCAGTTTTGATAGGACGTATGCCCGAGCGTTGTATTCCCTTGGGATGTGTTTTACTTTGGCACTCCTGAATCGGGCCAGTCTTTCTTTTACGAGGGTCAAGTATTCGGTGAGGGTTTCGCTTTTGACCTGATATTCGCCCGAGATGTGGGATGTGATCAGTTGAGAGTCGGTGAACACCTCAATGTCTTCGGCTTCTAAGTCGTTTGCGAGGCGCAGCCCGGCCAACAGGGCCTCATATTCTGCTTGGTTGTTGGACGTTGGGAATGATAATGAAAGGGATACCTCTATGAGGGTTTCTTCTCCATTTTCAAGAATGATCCCAGCTCCGCTGCCAGTTGAGCTTGAAGCACCGTCCACGTATAAGGTCCATCTTTGGGTGTTGTTATTTGTTGTTTCGGGGAAGGCCATTTCGGCTACGAAATCTGCCAAGACCTGTGCTTTAAGGGCTTTTCTTCCTTCGTATTTGATGTCGAACTCCGCAAGTTCCAACGACCACCGAAGCATTCTCCCGGCCATGTCAGGGCGTGTCAGCAATTGTTTTACGGGTTGCTCGGTTCGCACGACTACGGTATGTGCTAGGAAATAGTGTCTGAGTCTTCGGACTGCGGTTATTAACACGAGTCCGACCTTTTCGATCTGTTGATATATGATCTCAGGGCCCTGGAGTGCTTTGCTTGTGAAGTAAATGGGTTTCTGGCCTTCTGGGGTTTCTCGTATCAAGGCCGCGCTGACGGCCTCGGTGGATACGGCGAGATAGAGGTATAAGATTTCTCCGGCTTCCGACCTAGATAAAACTGGTGGGCAGGATAGTGCCCGCTTGAGGTGGGAGAGGGCGCGTTCGCACTCTTCCGTCCACTCGAATGTGGTCTCTTTGCGCAGGAGTTTGAATAGTGGCAGGGCATACTGCGCGGATTTGGCCACGAACCTGGATAATGACGTGAGCATGTCGTTCAAGGTTTGGATTGACTTTTTCGAATTTGAAGTGGGCAAGTCCGAGAAGGCCCTGCATTTATCCGGGTTGGCTTCGATTCCTCTTTCTGTTAAGTAAAAGCCGAGGAATTTTCCTGCGCGGACGTCGAATGTGCATTTTTCCGGATTGAATCTCACTTTACACTTTCGGGCATGCTCGAAAACCTTTTTAAGGTGGGCGGCGTGATCGGTTTCCCTTTGGGATTTGACGATCATATCGTCCATATAGACTTCGAGCATATCGCCTATCTCTGCTCGGAATACTTTGTTCATCATGCGCTGGTATGTCGCACCAGCGTTCTTCAGACCGAAAGGCATTACGTTGTAGTAATAATTGCCCGATTCGGTCATGAAGGCCGTGTATTTCTTGTCAGTTTTAGCCATGGGTATTTGATTATACCCGGAATACGCGTCCATAAATGAAAGTAATTTAAAACCGGCGGAATTATCGACTAGTTAATCTATGTTAGGGAGAGGATAAGCATCTTTTGGGCAAGCCCTATTAAGATCGGTGTAGTCAGTGCACATGCGCCATTTTCCATTTTATTTTTTAACAAGTACAACATTGGAGAGCCAAGTAGTGTACTTGGCCTCAGATATAAACTTGGCCTCTAGGAGGTCTTTTACAGCTAGTTCGGCCGCAGCCGTTTTTTCTGGTGATTGTTTTTTTCTCCTCTGAGCAACGGCCTTGCAGGCAGGGTCGATGGTCAGGTGATGGCAAGCCACTTTTGGGTCGAGTCCGGGCATCTCTGCAGCGCTCCAAGCGAATAGGTCGGCGTTTTCACTGAGGCAAGCTTTGAGTTGTCTTTTGGCCAGGTCTGGCAGGTCTGATCCAATCTTGACTCCTCTGGTCGGATCTTCTCCGAGGGCCACGAGTTCGAAGTCTCCGTCAGGGATCGGTCGGAGGATCCCTTCTGATGCGCCTGAGTTGATGTCCTGCTCAGGTTCTCCCAGAAAACGACTATCGAGGTCGACAGTGTCGATGCGGGGCATAGATTTGTTGGTTTTTGAGATAGCGTTGGTCGCTGTCTTCTCTTGGGCTGGTGTCTTTATCGCGCTCAGGCCCTTGGCGGAAGCTTCGAAACACCTCCTGGCTGCTTCGATGTCGTCGTTGAGTGTTGCTATTTGTCCTTTGGTCGTATAATATTTAAGCTTGAGGTGCACGGTCGAGGGGACCGCGATTAGTTTGGCCAGAGTGGGGCGTCCGAGGATGCACTGGTATATTGATGGGCAGTTGATGACCAGAAATTAGACTTTCACTGCCCTTGTGGCCTCTGCCGATCCGATCGAAACTATGAGTTCCACGAACCCCCATGGCTTGGTTACCGTGCCATTGAATCCTTGTAAATCTGATCCCACTAATGGGGTAAGGTGACTGTCGTTCAGCTGCAATGTTTTGAATAGTTGGGAGTACATGATGTCCACTAAACTTCCCTGGTCGACCAATATGCGTCGCACATCAAAATTAGCCATCCGAGCTCGGATGAGGAGTGGGATGGTCGCGTTAGGTGCTCCTCCGGGCAACTCTTCTTTTTAAAAAGATATTGAGGAAGGACTGCCTTTGGCGTGGTCGAAGGTCGAGGCTACGCTCGCGCTGGCCGAGATTAGCTCATTGAATTTGCGTTTTACGGATCCGACGGTCAGTTTGCTGAAACCCCTGCCGGATATAACCGTTGCAAATGGGAACATCTCCCATTTGCTGTAGGAGGAGTTGGTGGTTGCCGCGTTGGCCCAGTCAGGGAGATAAAAATCTTCCGGCCTGGTAACGCTCATGGCCACTTGCATGGCGGGCGTATCTTCCGCCGGCTTTTCCTCGGTGACTGGTTTAGCTTCTCTAGCGGCCTCCTGCTTCTTCGCATATTGCTTCAGATGTCCCTCCCTAATAAATATCTCTATGGCATCCTTAAGGTGGATGCAGTCCTCGGTGTTGTGCCCGTGGCCTTTGTGGAATCGGCAGAATTTAGATTTATCCACGTTTGGCCGGGCGGGCATGCTCTTCGGGAATCGGACCTTGCCCGTCTGAAACTCGGCGTTTACGCATTCGTTCAAGATGCACTCCCTTGAAGCGTTTAGTGGGGTGTACTCTCGGAATTTCCCCGCAGGGGTTTTGTGGTCTTTAGGGTCCCAAGTCTTATCGTCCTTCTTTTTATCAGTTCCCCGACGAGACTCATCTTGGCGTGCTTTTTTACTGTTCTCTTCGTGCCAGGAATTGCGGACAGCGTGGGCGGCTTCTTTCTCCTCATACTGTATGTAGGCTTGGGCTTTGAGGAAGAACTCGTCAAGAGTGGCCGGTGTTTCAATTCCGACATCTTTAGCGAAGTCCGAGCATGGTCGGAGGCCGCGCTCGAGCAAGAATTTCTTCATATGGGCAGTGGTGGATACTTGTACGGCTTCCTTATTAAATCTTTCTATGTACGCCCGTAGAGACTCGTCCTTTCCTTGGATAATGGCTTCCAAGAAGGCTTCTGACTTGGGGTGTCTTCGGGAGGCCGTGAAATGTCTGGAAAAAAGTTTTCCGAGCACCCTCCATGATGTGACGGACTCGTCGGGCAAACTTTTATACCAGGTCATGGCTCCTTTGCACAGGGTGGTAGGGAACAAACGAAATTTGATAGCATCGGGCACTCCTCTGTAATCGAGAAGGGCGTCGATGTTCTCTATGTGTTCGTCCGGATCGGTGGTCCCATCGTATGTGCCCAGCAGAGGTGGTTTTTCGAGACCGGTTGGCAGGGGAGCTTCCAAGATTGCCTGGGACAGCGGACCATGGCGCTCCTCTTCGTCGTCGTGGGCGGTCGGAGAAAAAGATCGGCTATGACTACGCCTGCGTCGCCTCCAGTTGTCATCGTGCCTGGCCGGGGGTGATCTAGACTTCCTTCTTGGCCGAGGGGACTGTGAATGGTGTCGGGGACGTTGGTCGCTCGACCCTTTCTTGGAAGAGGGATCCCCATTCTCCCTGGGGGAGGGGGAATGTGGGTGTTTCTTGTTGAACATATCGCGTCGAGAACGAGTTTTGTGATCGGGGGGAGTTTTTGAGCGGCGCTTCTGCTCGAGGGCCCCGATTCGGTCACTTTGCTGTTGTAAGAGCGCATTGGTCTGGGCAAGAGCAGCTAGAACAGCGTTTATGGTCTGATTTTGAGGAGTCTGTCCTTTGGAGAGGAAGGGGTTGCCCAGACTTTCTTCGTGGTTGTCCTTCCCGCTTGTATCTTCGAAACGATGAGATTGATCATCTTGGAGATCTTTAGGGGAAGGGGACGCTGTAACACCGTCTCGACGGTCGGTGTTTCTGGGAGGCGGAACAACAGAGATGTCATTTTTCTTGAATATTGTAGCGTCTAAGGAAGAGGGATCTTCGTTATTACTGGCCATGAGTAATGATTTGATTAAAGCTTTGGTTCTTGGGTTCTTGCAAGAGGCAAGAATGGATTTAGAAGGTGCAAGAAAAAGGAACGGGGGAGCTAGATTTCCCACAGACGACGCCACTGATCTTACCGAGCATATCAGATGGCCAGCAACAATGAAGGCTTGAAGTTCGGGATGATGAATATGAGAAAAAGGGGGTTGTACCTGCAAGGCACTCCGATGCCAAAGTAAGTATGTATTCCACAAGGTACAACAAAGTGAGAGGGTTTTTGGGGTAAGAAAAGATTACCTTGCCCTCTGTATGTAGAGGGCTATTTATATGATGTTTTTGAGCGGATTAAACTCCTCCTTCTGGGGAGGATATTTAGGAGACGCGTGGACTGGTTGTTTGTCGAGCACGAGGGGTCCTCGTGGTCGATTGCTTGGCAAGTTTGCCCGGTCTGGTCGGGCGGAAACTGCCATATGTGATCTGACGCGTATTGGGCCGAAGGCGGGAATGGCCCAATTGACTAGATTGGACCGGTCCAGAACAGAACCAAAAACAATTTTAAAAGGAAAAAAGCAAATTGCTGCCAGGAAATTGATTTACCTCTGTAGGAAATCAATTTCCTGAGTGTGGAAATCGATTTAACTCTGTAGGAAATCGATTTCCTGAGTGCAGTTTTCAGATCTGGCGCAAAAAAAAGAGTGGAAATCGATTTCCCTCTATAGGAAATCGATTTCTTGCGTGCAGTTTTAAAAAAACAACAAATAGAAGCATGAAACCTTGTTTAAGCAAAAACACAAACACCTTATGATCTCATATATCAATGTGCACGAATTTTCCATCAATTCTTCACCAAATACCATCAATATAGCATCAAAGATGTATCACACACAAACAATAATAGATCACATCTTGGAATAAGGGAAAAAAGATATAGAAATTTACTAAATCTTGCACAAACTTGGATCTACTTCAAGAACACAAAAACACAAGTCTTGATCTCTCAACAATTGAAGAAAAATAGTATATGGATGATGGTTTAGCTCAAAGTTAGTGAGGTTCAAGATGTAACTCACTAACTTTATGGAAGAAAAAAGAGCTTTAAGTGAATTTGGTAGGAATGAGGAGAGAAAATGCAAGAGTTTCTTTGGCTCTCTAGGCTTGTGAAATGAAGAGGTAGAGACTTCTATTTATAGAATTGGAGGTGGAGGTGGTGGCAATTTGGTCATTATTCATTTGATAATTAATTTGTGTTTAATTTGTAAAATGGGGTTAAAATGAGGTTAATGAGAGAAATTAATTTTGTGGTGAGGTGGAATATTGGTAAATGACAAAGAATAATCAAGGAAATATGATTGGTGCCAAAATGATGTCATGCTTCCCTCTTTTTTCCAAATTTCGTCTCAAGAAATCGATTTCCACAACAAAATTTCCAAAAATTATTTTTCTTGCACTGTTTTGATTTTTGCTCGATCTCTTACGTGTAAATTGCAAACAAAGGAAACAAAATGCATATTTTTGGATTTTGGTTAGTATAAAACAAATTAAAAGGCTATAAGTGGTTGATGGTTCCCCTCAGAGATGATCACAATACCAAAGACAAAGCTTTGAGATGGAGCTCTTGATTGATAATCGAGATGCAAATGATGTATGACCTTAGGGTCAAAAATTAAGGTATGACACTTCATACTCAAGAAATCTGGATAAGATACCAATCTCTCCTGGAACTAGAGCTCAGCCACTGCACTTTTACTAACTTGGATCAGAGGTTAACTGAACCAGGAAGTAACCAATAGGTTGATCTTCATTCAACCAACCCACCCATCTAAGACATGTTTTCTGGATAAAATCTTATATATATATATATATATATATATATATATATATATATATATATATATATATATATATATATATATATATATATATATATATATATATATATATATATATATATATATATATATATATATATATATATATATAGCCCAGATGCCTCCTCTTTTAAATCAGGAGTAGGTTCTAAACATATGTGTCCATTACACATTTTTTTAATACCCAGAGCATTTTTTATGCAACAGGGATCTCCACATATGATGTCCCAACATCTGATCGAACGTTAGTTCTCTTCTCATGGAACACAAATTTGAACTCGGTTCTGAAGCCATTATTGCTCACAGGAAAAAAAGATATTCCTTGATCACCTTCAAGGTTTTCAACAATAGTCCAAGCCCTAGCTACACCACCACCAGCAATACTTGAAGTTTCTTTCCTAATTAGGTCAAGGATTAGGGAAACTCTTATAGAGTCCAAAATAAATGGCTCATAACATTGTTCCAAGGCCTGTTAAGATTCTATCAGACTTCCTGAACAATATATCAACCATACACTAAATTGCCTTTATAAGTGGACTCGAGATAAACTTCAAGTATCGTTGGCAACTTTAATAAGCTAGTTGATGAGACTGCTAGAAATTCCTGCTGAGAAGATCAAACGCAAATGTCATTCCCATCTTTCTATTTAAAGCGCTTATCATTAAGGTCTCAACATTAGAGACAGGGAACAACCGGGTATACATCATATACCATGCAGCGGAACACACACCAAAGCTCATCAACGGCCTTCAGACATGGTGCAATAATCTTTGCACACCGCACTCCGTGTGCCAATAAATCAACATCAGTTTTGAAATAAATCAAACCCAAAACACCAACTCTCCACTAGTAGCAGTCAGTATAATATCAAGACATTGTGTCTGACATCTCTACACACATGCCAATCCACCTCTTCTTTAACTTGTAGAGGAACTCCCTCTCAACAACAGCAGCTCATCAGCAACACACTAGAGAAAAAATAAATCCCCCCTTAAGTCAGTGGTTAGTGTAAAATCACACACAATCTTACTCCTTTTTTTGCCATAATAGAACAAAGCAAGGTTTGTAAGTAACCAAAAGAAAAACAACTATGCACACAACCATTAGCATATAGTATATAATGTTAAACAAATCTTGGGCCAACATCAGCAAGCAGCAAGCCGTACAGAAATTTATGGATCAATACACCTTCTTTCACAAATAGTTTATCCTCCACTTTAAGGGACCATTCAAACAGTTGTAAGAACTCTCCAAGATCACGCGTCTTTTCAATAGATACCTCCTTCCTTGCTCATGACAAGAAAGTATATTCCCTGGGATCTCACTAAAAAACATAACAGGATGTCTGCTTTGATACCAATTTAAATTCTGGTATGTCAGATTCCAGATGTCCTATGACTTGTTGGGACATCTGATTTAATAGATCACACAAGCAAGGTATAACCAATTAACATCAGTACTAAAAAGTAAACAACACACAAAATTGTTTACCCAGTTCGATGTACAACAACATCTACTCTGGTGGCTACCAAGCCATGGATAAAATCAACTAAGATAATATCAATTCAAAGCACTATGCAAACAACCTCTGATTCACGCGTAAACAACCTCTGGTTTACTAACTTCTCACTTAATCACTACCTAGTTAATTTTATATAAGACTCACCTAGATATGAGGCCCTTCTTAAATCCCTTTCAATCATAGTCAGTGATGGGATACTTCTAAACACTTAGAATAAAACAGGAAGACACACTTCCAACATAATACCTAGCCAAGACTCTTGACTAAGAACAATACTTAGAGTTGCTTAAAAGATTCCTCCAAGAAAAATAAATATTTTATGCTTTAAAACTTTAGAATGAACAATAATCAACTATATGCTTCACAACTTTATAGAGATAACAAAACCTTACAACTCAAGGAACAACAGTCCAACTCACATGTCGAGTGGATCCCAAACAACCAACCCTCATAGAGAGTGGCACAACGAAAAAGCCCTAGTATTTCTACATCTTGGACCCGTATATTTTCTAGGTTACAATGCTTCTATTTATAACCTTTTCCCAACTGGATTTGGGCTTCAAAATCAAAGCATATCAGCTGCTACAAATCAGCAGAAGATCTTGCATAAAAAATAGGTCTTTAATCAAATATTCCTAAATTATTTCCATAGTTAGAAAGTGAATATTCTTCATGATTCTAACTTGAATTTTCCATACCTTTAAAATCTGAGCCACATAGGACTGCATAATATTCCCAGAATATTTTGCATCTGTTAAATCTTAAACCAATCCAATTGCCCAGCCTAACCAGCCACGATGTTGAATGACTTCTGTATATGACAACTTGTATGATATGTTGCTCTAGATGATGAAACATTTCATTTCAACATGTTTATTCATAAAATAGAACTTCTTGCTCAACCCATTCTTCTCAGCAAGTTTACACATCCTATTTAATATAGTGCTGCTATATTTATTTTACTAAAATTAATGTCAATACTAAAGCATAGTGAACTAACACATATCATGTGATGCATGTCAAAAATAATAAGAGTAAGTTATATTTACTCCAAGAGTAAGTTATTATAACTTACTCCACATCTTGACCATTAATTCTTTTCAATCTAATGGTTAAAAATAATAAGTAATTAAATGTGGAGAGAGAAAACTATTACTTAATATTTTTAACCATTAGATTGAAAAGAATCAATGGTCCAGATTTGGAGTAAGTTATAATAACTTACTCTTGGAGTAAATATATACCTTCTCTCATATGAGGGGGATATATTTACTCCAAGAGTAAGTTATATTTTATAACTACCTCCGGTCCCATTTATAAGAAAATATTCCTTTTTTAGATACATTGAATAAATAATGCATTTGGACATTGAATGTATCTAAAAAGAGAGTTTTTTCTTATAAATAGGACCAGAATGAGTATAATTTAAAGCTTTTATATAAAAAATAATTTAAATAAATTTTTAAATTTTTATTCTATTTTATCGACCCTCTTAACTTTTTTGTCCTGGCTCCCCCACTGTATTAGCTACTTTAGGCATATAGTCTACAATAATAGAGAAAATTTGGAAAGAAATCGGACGTGCATTAAAGTTAAATGTAAGGCTCGAAAATTTGTCCCCTTGCTTTTTCGTATATGTTTCTAATGTTGTAGGAATACACCATGAGATCACATTTTGACCTCATTTAACACGGCATAACACATCATATATACACAATAAATAAGTTATATTAATGGATCATAGCCCAACATACTCTCCATTATTGATTTCACTTATTTAGATTAAAGTTAGTTCTACTATTGTATACTTGAAAATTAGACTTGTGACAACCATCAATTATTGTTATTTTTGTTCATGTTCATTCACAAAAGATAATTTTGCCAATCAATCTAAATTATTACACTCCATGTCGAAACGATATTCTTATTTTTATCACTTGTTACTGCAGACCATATATACTTGCGCATTATATAATTTTAATCCACACTAAAAGGAGTAGGTCAAGAGATCGGTCAAACCTGTATAAATTCTAGTGCAATCTCTCTAAACTTTCTCTCTCTTTATTTTCAGTTATTTAATTTCCTTTATTTTTGTTTTTATGTTTGTCGGTACTTTTATCTCTTAGTTTTAACTATACTAACACAAATTGTTAATATTATGATTTTTTAACACCACTATTCACCTCCCTCCTCTTTGTGTTTGGAGTCATCTGTACAACATAGCTCTCAAAGGCGAGATGTCTCTAGAAGCCTTAGATTCAAAAAGGGCAAGAAATCAAGCAATGGAGGTTAAGACAGACTCGTGAAAGCTACCTTACACAAAAAATCCAATATAAAAAATTTAATGTGATTTCTCTGATTGGTATGACTTCTTAATGGTAATTGAGTATAAGGCTTTATTGCCCCAAATTTTGAATCATGATATTCTCCATCAGTAATAAATGTCTTCTCAATCATATCTTAATTAAATATTGATTGGTATTAGACTTAGATCGTTATAATCTGTCGGTCCCGTTAGTTGTTTCAACCCAGCCATTTTTTTCTGAATAAATAACTTAAATGCGGTGAGCTCCATCATATCTATGTTAAGTCCGAACTATTTCAAAATACGGTCCAAAAAGCCAGACATGTAACCATCCCATCACGCATGAGTCATGTAAGGGAGAAATAGTTTTCTCATCATCCAAAAAACCAGACATATCACATCTTTCAAAGTGAGTCGTATAAAGGTGAAATACTTTCCTAAAACCTATCAAAAAAAATGGACATGTACACAATTTCTCAAACATGCATCTTATAAGTGTGAAGTTCTTACACAACCCCTCAAGAATGAGTTGTGTAAGAGTGAAAGGCTTTATAAAACCTATTAACGAATGTTCGATGCGCCTTAACAGGCAATCCTTCTTTGGAGAGCTTGCCCAAATTTTTACGTATGTGTGACATTTGTCTGTGTCTGGCTAGCGTTTGTTGGTTGCCTAATCTCTTTTTCGAATATTCCTCTTGCATTAGTTTCCAACAATAAAAACCAAAATGATCCATAAAATGGATTTATCCGACTCCATTATGACGCTTGGAATTATCAACCCGAGACGGGTTTTTGATAGTCTTGGGCGAGGTCTTAATACTCTTGGACGTGTTCAGGACGTGTTCAAGATATTTCTGGCGATCCCTTGATACTTTGAGCAAGCCTTTGATGCTTTGGCAGGCTCACGATACTTCAGACAAACCCTTGATACTTTAGGCAAGTTGACCCACTGCCCCGATTAGTGATCTTTATTGTGATATTTAAGTCTTTTCATCCAAAATAGGATTAAAAGTAAATAATGATATCAGTCATCCTTCAAGCACTTATAGTTAAAATAATGACGAAATTTATATTGGGGACGTTTCCAATATTGTGTAAATACTAATAATGCAGTCATGCAATAGATTCTCTTAAAATAGGCTCCACATTAGATAAACATAAGCCATTACTGGGCAAAAGCCTCCTCTCTAGATAATTTTGAAAAGAAAGATAAGCAAAACTAGCAAACACGGCTGATCTTGTTATGATAAGATTTTGTTATGATATTTCATCTCCAACACAACTGTAAACAAAAATAAATAAGGCAGCAACACGTAACAGAAACCATGTGGTAAGAACTAAGAGTGTCAATGAACAAATGTTCACCAATTTCACAATGAAAATAATGAATACAAAATTACAATAAAATTGTTGAGAATTCATTCAACACAAATTACAGTATAGAAAAACCAGAAACAAAACTCAGCAAGCCAAAATTACAGTATAGAAAAACCAGAAACAAAACTCAGCAAGCCGAAATTACAGTATAGAAAAACCAGAAACAAAACTCAGCAAGCCGAAATTACAGTATAGAAAAACCAGAAACAAAACTCAGCAGGCCAAAATTACAGCCAAAAGTATATGCATAAATATATCATATATTACATATCAAATCAAGCCTGTAAGCACACACTATAAAAGTAAAACAAATCTTCCTGTTAGAAAAGGAAACCTAACCCCAAAACAATTGATCCTTGCTTCAGCCTAATATTCTTCTGTAAAGGGCAACTGCATTATGAAGCTTCTGTCGAAATGGATCCAGGAAGGAGAGGACCCATTGTAATTCTATATGTGAAAGTATAAAATGATTAGTAGGCCAAAAGACCAAATCATTGTTGAACGACCATTGGCCAAAAGGGAAAAAATTAATTGTTTGATTTATTGTAATCTATTCATAATCTAACACAGTGCTTGCTGGTGCTTTTGTTTTCAAGATCATCTCTTCATATTCTTCTTCTGGGTTTGACAGAGCAATAATTGCCCCTCCAGCTCCTATCGAAGCTTCACCCTCATGTATAACAATTGTTCTTATGACAATATTTAGATCGAATGTCTGATTATAAGAGAAAAATCCAATACAGCCCGAGTAGATGCCTCGAGAACAACTTTCAAGGGAGTCGAGAAGTTCCATTGATCTCAACTTTGGTGCACCTGTCATCGAACCACCAGGAAATGCAGCTTTGACACAGTCTACTGCACTTACATCTGACCGCTTTTTCCCACGAATTGTACTCACCATTGTGTGAACAGTTGCATATGATTGTACATCCATGAGATGCGGCACGTGAACAGATCCAGGATCACATACACGACCAAGGTCATTTCTTAGAAGGTCAACAATCATCAGGTTTTCAGCCTGATCCTTTTCACTGAAATAGAAATACGAGTCAGTTCATAACAGATTCACCAAACCGAATCTCATTCAATTGCTTTGCATTCAAACAGGATTCCAACGAGTCTTGATTCTAACTAAATTACTGAATTACCAAATATACTTCTTGGAAATTTGATGTCATGACAAAGAAGTGTAATAAAATAAGCAATTCCATTATGCAAAGTGAAGTCATAGAAACACTTATTAAAATGGTGATAGGTAGACTTAAAATCTTCTAGAAATAAATGTTACCTTAGCTGTAATTTCAATTTGAGTTGCTTGTCTTCCTCTTCAGTAGCACCACGAGCTGCAGTACCCTTAATGGGCTTAGCTTCTAGTATGTCATTCCTATCCAACTGCAAGAACCTCTCAGGAGAAGAACAGCAAATACACAGATCTTCCTTTGGAAAGTTAAGCCATGCAGCATAAGGTGCTGGATTCCTTTCTCTCAAATTTAGGTAAAGTCCAAGAGAATTTGATACCTCAATTGGCTTCCTTATCTGGGTTGTGAGGCACAACTCATAGCTCTCTCCGTCTTTAATGTAGTTTAGACACTTCTTAACATCTCTAATATACTGCTCTTTAGATTGTTCAGCTGCAAAACCAGCCTTATGTGAGGAAAAAGTTGAAGGATGAGAATACTGCCTTTCTAAATCCATGCTCGTAGAGCCGGTTAATCTCAGAAGCTTCTCCTCAGTATCATCCAACCATTCTGTCGTACTTGAACTTTCTTCATATATAGCCAATAAATAAACATCATCATTTTTGTGATCAATGGCTACAAGATTATCAGCAAAGAAAAAACATGCATCTGGAGTTTTAGATTTGTGGCGGTTAGATGTGGCACCACATTCAACTTTGAGATCATACCTGTAACATAAAAAAAATCAATTATTTATTATTTCACTAAATAGGTATTATAGATAACAAGTATGAAACCCGTGCACTGCAACGGGGCTTTTTTTTTGGTATTTTATTAGCTTCCACAAAATATGCTCTTGATTTCATTTCAGATGACACTCCATGATATCCATCCATATACTCTTTTAATCAATCACATTCACAAGTTTTCTTCCATGGTCTGGTTCTTACATTCCAAGATACTTTGAGGGAGGGCAATGAATTTGCCGATTGGCTAGCACAGTTCGGTAAAGTTATTTATCAACCTTTGAAGATATGGCAGAAATGTCCTTGTCAGCCTACGCAAAACTTTCTGGCTGATGATTTAGGCAATGTAAAATTTAGAGTTTAGTTCCCTTTGTTGTTTTCTTGTTGATAAAAAAAATACCTACCCGACGTAACCAACATATCCGCCGTGAAAATCAAATGGTAGACCTTGGTACTCATTCTTATCATAATGATATGATTGAAGCTCCTGTGACATTAGTAAGGCAAAAACTTTAAGAGAGAGACAGTAATAAAATGAAAAATAATTAATGTTTCATTATGCTTATGCAAGAATATCTATATTGTAATTGGGTATATCCAAGTTCGTCACAACGTAATCTAAATATGCACCAAGAAAATACATACATGCTGATGATTCAATAGTCAATACTCATAAATTTTGACTTCCCTTATTTATTTCTTTGTCCTGCTTACCAATCCTTTACCCAACCCCACCTCTTTCTTCATTTCTTATATGGTAAGAAAAAAAACATCCAAAGCAGTACATAGCATTTTATTGGTCTAAATCACGGGCGACTGGGCATCTCTTTTTTTAATCTTTCAGAATATTTGTTCAGCTAGCATATTTCTTGTTTAGGGTACAAAAAGAAATTTTGTTGGAGAAAAAAAAAGGTGGTATAGCCATGTAAATGAAAAATCCACTTTTTTCAGCCTAGAAAAGAGCATTTCGCAGAAATAGTGTAAATACCAAAGCTATCAAATGCTTGATATGTTAGGTAGAAGTTCAATAATGATTTATATGATTATATTTATATCTCTAGAACACCCCTTTGTGGAAGAGCGTTATAGACTCGAATCATATACAAGCACGGGCTCTTTTTTATGTAATGTAACTCAATGTAACAAGAACCAAAAACCTGACAGAGTCTAATATCATGTCATATCTCTAACGATATGGCATGTCTTAGATGAGAAATGTGATACGCAAGAATAAAGCATTAAATGTGATACGTAATTTCAGTATATACCTTGTTCAAAAAATCAAGAAAACCTCCTTCCAAGAATATTGTTTTGGCAGAACCTTCAGAATCTTCCAGGGACAAAAAGCCACCACCTTTTGAACACCCATCACTGAAGAAAAAAATGATTATATTTTATGACATTATATACTATTATCAATGCCAAAGGAAAAGAAGGCTAGACAAGTGCGACTAAAATATTTTTTTCCAGGTCAATGCTTTGTGAAAAGAGAATCTAAAATATGAAAGAATATTGAAGAGATATCAGAAATATTTAAAAATTAACAGTCAAGAGAATTCACTTCAAACCTGTGATCAGACAATCTGAACGTTAACTGCTTCCAAAGTGATCCACCTTTTCCTCCCATGAATGAAAAGCGCGCTCTTCCCTATTGGGATGAGATGAATATTGAGATGAGGAAAAATATACTATATAATGAAGTATATTACCCAAAATATGGAGAGATTCTATGTTGATCAAATGATTCTAGTTTAAAGATCCAAATGTAAAAATGTATTCTGTGTATTAAAGACAGAATCGAGGAACGGGTTGGTGATGACTACGGTATTTTCGAAATCATATCTATAGAATCAAAGATAAACTAACATAAGTTCATATAAATACCATATCTGTGGAGGAGCTATCTAACCAAAAGGTGTTTTCAGCTTCCTGTCCAAACAACTGACAGAATATGCTTTTTGCTCCCCCAACTTGGCCAGCCAAGTGATCAAATTTCCTCCATTTCAACTTCAAACATTTATAGTTCATATCAGTATTATTATGTACTAAATGTTTGTCTCCATGATTTACTTTTCTCGGCTGATCCACAGTATTAATTTCTGCATTATTACTTCTGTAAAAGTCTCTGTAGAGTCTACTAGCACTTGAAACCTGCGTGTATGCTAAAGAAAGTTTACTGCTCAGGTAAATCATGCGGAACTACTATATTAAGCTGAAGGCCAATTGAAATTAATAATAAAATTAAGCAGCACGAACACAATAATAAAAAGATCTCATTATAGTTTAGAAGGTCTGGATATTTTCTAGAATATATACAAAATAAGACTGGACAAGATACAATGTAATAATTGTATTAGCCCATGTTCTCATTTAACAGAAGTCTAAAAATAGCAATCAAGTAAAACTAACCTACAAATTATTGCGGTGTAAATAATTTGATAAGCACATAGGAAAGATAGAGTGAATTGTAATAAAGATTTTTCAGTTTTTTCTGTATGAGTGTGTGGGATGGGGTGGGGGCACAGTTATTCAGTTTACCATTAGAATTAGCACGCTTTTCCTTGTTGTGTGATGACCTAAATCTCAGCCAATAATCCTCTGTAATCTCTCTAAAATTCTTGAATATTTGACTTCCATGGCAGGTTGCAACACTCTCGGGATGAAACTGGAAGGTCAAATTTGTTGAGTTGAGGAAGGTTAATAAATGGATAAATAAATAGAAACACGGCTAAAACTATAGACACATCATTTCGGTACTTCACACCTGTACACCATAATGTGGCCTTGTAGAATGCTTGACACCCATAAGAACCCTTGCATTTCTAGTTTGTCCATAATCAATAAGGTTTGAACTACCGTTTCCTGCTTCAGGTAAAAATGAATCAAAGAAAATGCTTTGATCAGTCTGAACTTCATGACCATTGTACTTGTCAGAAACCTTGGATCCAATAGACGGAAGTGTGCTAGTGGAAGTCCATGCTATTGGAATGAGCACTTCAGGAAGTGATTCAGAATCTATCACCAGTGAATGATATCGAACCACCTGAAATGTGTGATGAACAGTAATTATGATTGGTGGTGGTAGAAGATAAATTATGATTAACATTTGACAGAAGAAGAATAAACTTAGCTGAAAAAATATAAACAAATATCAAAGTAGTTTCCATCTGTGCATAGTACATGTTTTCAATGAATGATGGCGTGGCTGAATCTGGCATCATACTTATTTTTTTGGATTTTGTCAACTAGTCATTTTTGTTGAGAACTTAAAATGCATACTACAGTAAAGGGATACAGAAGAGTTTGTTAGGATAAGTTTTAGAGTTCCTAGAAATGGCACTCTCTTCTGATTAAATTGAATTTGACCAAACAATTGAATCAAACTTCCGTCAGAATTTCAACAAACAACTTGAGAGTATACCAAGAAAATCAAAATAATTTCACTGGAACTTCATGAATTCAACACCATGCATTGCATCCCTTCCTCACTCACTCAGCCACACAACATCTCCCTTTCCCCTGGAAAAAAAATAAGAAACACGAGTAGAAGAACCCTACCAACTAGAAGAAAGATGCCTTCCTTATCTTCTATCATCATTAGTAGTTGAATAAGGAAACAAAAATAATGTATTAGGAGAGAAGAATAATGCAGGCCAAGAAGACGAGGGATTCTCCTAAAACAAAGGACAAAAGGAAAAAAAAAACATGAAGATGAAAACATCAGCTGAAAGATCACTGTGATCCTTCTGCATATTTGGTAAAGAAACCCCCCTTAAAGAATCAAGAAGAATAAAAGCAAAAGATGCTTCGCTTTAACCAAATGTGCCCCTTGTTACAAAATGCAACACCACAAAGCACTTAATTGTGCTCAATGTCTAATGTGGCGATTAGGACAAGATCTCTTCATTAGTTGGGGGAAGAATCTGGGAAAATCGGTTTTTTTTTTTAAACATGTCATCATATCTTTTCCTCTCCTAAACCAATAAGAAAACAAAAAAAATTTCCAAGTCAAAGAAAAAACAGAATTAACCAAGTCCCAAACAACTTAGTCCATAATTTCTGAGCAACATCAATACTTCAGAAAAATTAAGATCAAAATTTAGAGTTTCCTAGCATCTGATTGCCTTATATGTCTCAAACATGAATATGGTAAGCTAAAAATTGAATTCCATATTAAGATTCAAACTCAAACTCTCTAAAAATGTTTGACTGAATAAAATTCACATTCTTTCAAATATATATTGGCAGTTCACCTTGAAACCAGAATTTCTACCAGAAGGTATGCCATGAAAAAGCTGGCATCCATTATGCTCAACTTCACTGCACAGAACAAAGAATAGTTCAAATAAAAAAATAGAGGGGATAAGCAGATATGAGAACTTTTAAATGACATGTTTTAGGTATATTCATTTTCCTGAATGTGGCAATTACATAATGTTTTTTGAAATGTTCAAGCATACCTCAGACGCCCATGAACTGGTTCAGATGCATGGACAACTTGAGCTCCGTGCACATAACCCAATGCCTATCAAATCACAGAAAGAGGTTAAGCTAAGGAAAAAATAAAACGTACAGGATGCAAGCAATAGTTACGAAAGACAAAAGTATGACATATGAGATTATGAATTATAAAAATGAATCACAACAGGATTTAGTTTAATATAATGATTGACAGAAGAACCGTGTTGTTAAAAGGGGGTTGTGAATAAGTTCATGATCACTATGAGGTATTTGCAACAAGATTTTCTTCCTCTTCTTGTTATCAGACCCTCCTTCGGCTACGAGACAATGTGTAGGTTTCACAAAGTGTCTGATTCTTACGATCGGCTCATGGTTAGGCCAAATTACTTTGAACATAGATGACATAGTTGCCAATGCGTGTGTCATTTGATTGTCATCTCAGGGGATGTGAGTAAAGGTGATCTCTTTAAACTGAGATGCCAAATCCAATACATGATCCCGATATGGAACCAGTTTAGGATGACGACTATCCCAATCAACGTTGACTTGGTGTATAACAAGAGATGGATCTCCGTATACTTCAAGGATCTTAATCCTTAAGTCAATAGTTGCTTCTAACTCCAGGTTGCAAGCTTCATATTCGGCGATATTGTTCGTACAGTCAAAACACAACCTTGCGGTGAAGGGTAGATGAAAATTCTTTGGAGATGTCAGAACTGCCCCAATTCCATGTCCTAGAGCATTTGAAGCACCATCGAACATAAGCGTCTATTGCACCCTTGGTTCGGGTCCTTCATCGGGACATAGGATCTCATAATCCTTTATGACCGTGACGTCTTCGTCTGGGAAGTCAAACTTCATCGGTTGATATTCTTCCATCGGTTGGTGGGCAAGGTGATCTGCCAGCACACTATCCTTGATGGCTTTTTGTGTAACGTATTGTATGTCATATTCGGATAACAACATCTGCCATCGGGCGATCCTTCCTGTGAGAACCGATTTCTCAAAAATGTACTTCATGGTTTTTATATTAACCACGTGATGTGATTTAACATGTATTGTCTTAAACATTTAGCGGCCCATGCAAGCGCACAACAGGTTTTCTCGAGCAGTGAGTAATGGGTCTCACAATCGGTGAACTTCTTGAATAGGTAGTAGATGGCGTGCTCTTTTCTACCTATTTCGTCTTATTGCCACAATACACAGCCCATAGAGTCATCAAACACTATTAAGTACATAATGAGTGGTCTTTCTGGAATATGTGGCATCAAGATCGGTGGCTCTTGTAAGTATTGTTTTATCTTTTCAAAGGTTGTTTGGCAGTCTTCGTTCTGAGCAATTTGAATATAGGTTCACATGGGGTTGTGAAGTGCGATATGACCTAGTAATGTAGTTCAATCATCCTAGGAAACCACAAACCTCTTTTTATGTTCTCGGGAATGGCATCTCTTGTATAGCTTTAACCTTTTCAAGGTCAACTTCCATTTCACGTTGACTTACAATGAAACCCAATAACTTGCCTGGCCTTACGTCGAACGTGCACTTGTTAGGATTCAAACTTAGTTTGAACTTCCTCAATCGTGCAAACAGCTTTTGCAAATGAGTAATGCGGCCCTCTTCGTTTCCGGACTTGGCAATCATATCGGCGGCGTATACTTCGATATCTTTATAAATCATGTCATGAAAGAGAGTAACCATTGCTTGTTGATATGTTTTCCCTGCATTCTTTAGACCGAAAGACATCACTTTGTAACATAAAGTGCCCCCAAGAGGTTATTAATGTGGTTTTTTCTATGTCTTCGGGAGCCATCTTGATCTGGTTATATCCGGAGAAACTATCCATAAAGGAAAATACCGAGAATCTCAGGGATGTCCAAATGTATTGTTAGACAACACGGCCACTTGTGAACCTATATTTGAACTGCTCAGAAAGGATCAAGCGATCAAGTGGAACGAAGACTGCCAAGCAGTCTTTGAAAAGATAAAACAGTACTTACAGGAGCCACCAATCTTGATGCCACCTGTTTTAGAAAGATCACTCATTATGTACTTAACAGTGCTTGATGACTCTATGAGTTGTGTATTGGGTCAACTTGACTAAACAGGTAGAAAAGAGCGCGCCATCCACTACCTAAGCAAGAAGTTCATCGACTCCTAGACCCGATTTGGTTGCAATGACCATTTCTTTCTTAAAAATGTTTTATCAACGTTTCACTTTAAAATAAAAACTTCGGTGGCGCCTCTGTAGCTTTTCAAATGGTATTTTCTTGGAAATTTTACAACAATTCCATACTGCTCTTTAGAAATAACTTCAAGCAAATATTATGGAAACTCCAAATATGTTTTTACATAAATGAGCTTTATGATTTAACATTCCAAATATGTTTTTATTGGGCTTCAATCAGAGTAAACATTGTTCACAAAAATGGGAGAGCTCTCGATAATGAAGAATTAAATGCACTGGGTCTTGAAAATAGGAATTTAAACAATTTGAGTTCAAAATTGTTCACTAAATTTTGATATATAGCTTTTTTCCCCGCGAAAACAAAAGTATTATGTCAGTAATTAAAAGGCAACCAAAAGTATTTGCTAGCCAAAGAAAAATGAACTATAACGTGCGCGCGAGCGTATGTGTGCATGTGTGTGTGCGCGCATGTGCGTGCGCATGCACGTGTATGTGCATGAGTGAGTGAGTGTAGACCAAATATTTCTATTGATACTATATTGTGACTATACAACGCCCCATTATTTTGACTTCCTACAAGTGATTAATTATTTAATTCCGATGAATTGTTGTTCCCGTAAAAAAAATTGAGCTGATGTAGCTAAAAGATAAACAACTTTTCTTCCCCGGAAGAAACATGATAGAGGATGAACATATTGTGACAAACCCTAATTAGAACCTATCATAATATGAGTACATATTGGTCTAGGGCGCTTCAAGTAAATAGTTTAACCAAACGTTTATTCCATAAGCTATTCTTGAGAGATTATGCCCAAAAGTGAAAATAACGTATGAATATGTCACACAACGTATTCTTATAACTACATCGAAAAACTAACATAAGAGTTTATGTCAAGAGATTAGCCCAAATAAGCTCTACCAAAGAACCCTAATATAGAAGGTAAAACAAAAACTAGACATATAAAGTTCCTGTTAATTTAACATAACCTAAATTCAAGAAATATAGTGCACTCTATTGAAACTTGTTCATGCTATACAAGTTGCAAAATTTAAAGGTTTATTTAATCTTCTAGAAAAGTAAGAAGTGTGATACCTAGAGGGTTTACTCAGCCGGAGAGTGGTTAAATTAGATTAGGAAAAAAGAGTACAAATTTGAATAAAGAAGAGGGAAATACCTGGTGTCCTAGGCAAACACCAAGAACAGGAATATCCCTGCATTCAAGCAATATTTGAAGACAAATGCCTGAAGCATATAAAATCATTTAAAGAAAAAAGAGGTCAAAATAAAGAATCTTCCGCATTTCATTAAACAACAATCAAGATAACATTAAAATAAATCATAGATATGAAATTCTTTGAAATAAATATCAGGTGCCCTTTCAAAACACACCTAGAGATAATTATACTTGCATTGCAATTCATGTGGATAGAGATGAGAATATTGAGGAATGTGAGTTGACACTTGACTTTAAGAAAATATAAATTAGGAACAACTGCATTTAGGGGAAAGGTGGAGTAGCACCTTGAGATAAGAAAATGACAAAAACTAGTCTAAGATGTTTTGTTCATGCTAGAAAAAAAAACTAGTCAAGGCTCTAGTGAAAAAAGTGAATCAGGATATAGATAATCAAATAAAAATGGAATAGATTAAATATATTTTATGAGAAACCGTTAAAAACAATCTGACACTAAATGAATCTGTTGAAAAAAAAATGTTTTGGAGGGCCTGAAGTGTTGATTAATTTGTAAAACTAGTCCTATCTAGTACAAAACCTTGGTTGTTGTTTTAAGATTGAATATTTCAATAGCTTAAGCTCTTAAAATCTAAATACACTCCCCTAAAATTTCATATATCTGGATAACTCAATATGGTGTTGAAAATCAAATCTGATCATAAGAGGTAACAGAGGTGGCCAGTAGACTCTAAGGATAGTTTTTTAATGGCAAGGTTACCCTTTAACTTATTTCTTGAGTCACACGCACTAACACCACGTATATCAGGGAACCAAAGCAAGCATTTCATAGTTGTAATTGAAACATCATAATTCATAATTTCCGCAAGCATAGATTAACAATGAATGTGATAAAACACGAACACAATATCCACTCAAACAAACATTTACAGACGATTGAATCAATTAATTTTTCTATTGCTTCTTCAGGAGCAGCATATAAATGTAATGAAACTATCTGAAAACAAGGGCATTTCATGATTCTCACCTATATCTTCTGGGCATGCTGGAGAACCAGGTCCAGGTGATATTACAATGTTATCAAATGCATTTTCTTCGTACAGGTAATGGCAAAGTTCTTCCCACGTCCAATCATCATTTTGAATCACCACAGGAGGGACTGGCAAAATGAAAACCAAAACCATCAACATCCACTTTCATGAGAGAGAAAAAAAACTTAGTAAGCTGAACTTACCACCATTAATAATAGATAGTTCCTGGTATATATTGTAAGTGTAACTATCATAGTTATCAATCAACAAAGTCCTCACAAAATCCGGCTGCGGTAGAGACACTTGTAACTTTTTCTTTCCTCTATATGACTCCTCTAAATGGCCATGCATCAATTGACAACACACCCTCGCGTTTCCTCCATCGCGATTACATACATCTTTATTAACGAAAGAAGAAACTCTTACCGAAGATTTGGACAAAAGAAAATTCACATTTTTATACTGCTTGGTTTCACTTGTAGGACATGTGAACTCAGAAGACAACAATCGCATTGACATGTTCATTTTGCTGCTGGAAAAATATCTAAAAGCTGCAGATAAATAAACACACATTTATTAGCATAAACTCTATACTATCACTGCTATTTGAAAATTGATTGTAAAGCTTATATCATGAAGTGTTCTCCTATACTATAAGTTGTTTCGATAAGAACTTATCAAAATAAGCTAAATTACATAAAATAGATCAAGCCACTGGATTACGTTATCATGAATACAGAGCGAACAAAATTCAAACGATGAAATACCGATTTACGATATAAAAAAAAAACAGAGACGTGGATTCAAAAAACTTACATGCTATATTTTTTGTGTGTGAGAGAAGAATTACAGATTCAAGAGTTCATGGTGAGATGGGAAGAAAGATCCATGGGGAAATCACGTAGAAGAAGAGATTTGAAAAAGAAAACTCGCGAAGGTGATGTAGATCAAAGAAACGTGTGGAGACGAAGGAATGGAAGGAATGGGCGGAAAGGGAAAGGGGAGGATGGTGATTGGTGGAGTTGGTTGCGTTGTGGTCAGGCGGTGTAGCTTTGAAGCATGTGGTGGGGAAGTGGCGGCTATCTAGGAAATTGGATCGCCGGGATAAGAAATTGGCAAAGTAGTAGTAATAAAATATGCTTTTACTGTATAGATCAATACATGCACAACACACCACTACACCAGTAAAATTTTGTTATTTGTATTTTTTTAAATGGTTTTTATTATGCTTAAACCCAATAAATTTGTAAAGCTCACTTAAACCGACCCAAAAAAAATGAGTTGGATTTGGCTATTGGGTAAAAAAGATTTTTCAAAAATGATTGGGTTATGGGTAAACTTGTATCCAATCCACAAAAATTATGGGTTATTTAGTGATTATTTTTAATTTTTTTTCTAATTTGATGAGTGATGATTTTGATTCTTTAATTTTGGTTGCCTAAATTACAATCTTTTGAACATCGTTTATTTTGAAAGTAATGATTTTAAGTTATTTATGATGTCATACTTTGATTCTTTTGATGTTAATTGATGTAAGTTGCAAGTATTTTATGCGATTCTAGATATTACTATAAAGTAACTTTAATTTTTACAAATATGTTTATGATGAATTTTATAATGCATTTAGACATTAGATGTTTAAAAAAATATTTTTAATAGGTTAAATTATTTATTAGGAAAAATATGACACATCATTTATAAATATATAAGGAAGAAAAAAGGAAAAAGAAACCGGATAATCCATTACCCAACTCAATTCAACCCACAAATGTGTGGTTTTACCCAAATCGAGTCAATAATGTTGTGAGTGGTTATTTTACCTCACCCAAACCGGTGAATCATGTATGAGTTGGATCATGGTTTTGACTAAATTCAACCCAAATGGACTCATGTATATTCCTGATTTTTGTTATTATTCTAATGCATAACTAATAATATTATATCTATTTATAATTTTTTTTATAATTGTTGACTATTGGGCTTGTTCATGGTACAGTTTATGAGAAAACTGACCGAACGTAATCAAACCATAGTAAAAATTCACTCGAATTGAATTGAACCGTTTCAATTTACTAAGAACTGTACCGAGCCAAAATTATTGATTTGGTATACCATTTCAAAATTCCGAACCGTTAGAAAACAAATTTTCTCAAACCGAACAGTTTATTAAAGAACTGAACCGTTAAGCTATTTTTTAATTTATATATATATATATATATATATATATATATATATATATATATATATATATATATATATATATATATATATATATATATATATATATATATATATATATATATATACTTGTTTTAAGTATTTGTGCATTATTGTTTGGTTCACTAACCAAACTTAACAGTTCAGTTATTTTAACTTTAGTTCGGTTCGGTTTGGCGGTTTGGTTTAGTTTTTGAATTTTTTGAACAATCCTAATTGGGTGTGTTTGTGTTTTAGTTTTTAGTAGTTCAGTGCACTTCAATTTAGAACCAAACTATTTTGTATTGATTGTGTTCTGGACTAGTCCGACAAGGCAATCGGAAACGGCCCAATCCATATCTACTTTGGGACGGCCCAATGACCCTGGCCCAATCACTCAAGGGCAGAAAGGCCACCACCTCTTCTGCCCATTGCCGAGTTCTTTCATCCTTCCACGACTGGGGACAACTCACCACGGCCTCGTTGATCAAGCCAACTCATGTGTCATTGGTCGGACATCCAACTCCTCGGATATCGCCCGTAGTACCTTCTTCTTGACCAGGAACGCCCTTCTGCTCGCCCAACGGCTAGTTCTGAGCAGCTTCCCAAGAATCCTAGAATCCTGGGAGTCACGCGTTTTGGGCCTAGCTCCATGATTCAGCCCAAAATGCTGACCAATGACCATGCGTTAAGGGTATTATATAAACTCTCTCCCTCAAGCCTCGAGAGGATCAGGTAACACAATTTCAAAACTCTAAACACTAAATCGTATTTGTGCTCCTACTTACTTGATCGTCGGAGTATCTTGCAGGTACATCCCCCTTTTTCTCTCTCAATCACCGACATTGTGCGAGACGCCAGTGGCCCTTTCTGGTTCTGATCCTCGTGTCAGTACAGATTCAAAATCCAAACACTAACTCTAAATTTACATAAATCCAACCTCAACCTCGCTTTTCACACCTCAATAGTCACATATTTGAACTCCTCCATGAACCTCGCCTTCCATAACGTGGATGATGTCAGATACATTATTTTTATCGACCTCCATAGATTGCGTATATAGTGGTGTAACTGAAGGTTGAGAAAAATACAAGAAATGGGGGTTTGAATTGGGTTTTCAAAAAAATTTTGCTAGAAAAACTATTCACTTAAACAATTAAGATAGATAAGAACGAAGAATGACACTTCCAGTTTATACAAGTTCACCTTAAACAAGGCTAATCTTGTCCATCCACCAATGTGATTTCGCCTTCAAAAATGACTTAATCCACTAATCTTGAAAGATCACAAACAAACGTCTAAGAGTCTAGAAAGACGCCTTAGCCCTCTCAAGTATACATACTAACAACCTAGTCACTTGAGGAAAAACAAATCTCAAAAGATTTACAACAGAAAGTGTTTACAAATATGCTTTTATATAAGCAAATGAAACAAGTTTAAGAACAAATGTTTACACAAATAATGAGCAATAACTCTTTGTGTTTGAGATTCTTCTTTGAAATGAATATTTCTCTAAGTGAGAATTTTGCACCGTATCTCTCAAGCTTATTTCTCTTGAACTCTCTTTCACGTTGATGTATATTCAATGTTCAGTAGTTGAGCAATTTTCTTCAATGGAGTAGTGCTTCTTTATATACGGTCAAAAAGTAGACCGTTGAGAAGGACAAAACGTCACATTCATGCCAGCTGCCATAACGGCTTCAAGAGATCGTGGGAGACAAAGAGCAAACAAATTCCTTTGGTATTACATACATTTGCACCATAGTGGAATTTGTATTGTACTATTGTACCATTATCTTCTTGTGAAAGTTTCTGATCTTTTCTTCTTAATGATATACTTTTAATCTGAAGTCGTGAGTAGTACATAAGAGATCTTGTTACGTGAATATTCCAAGAGTAACCGATAATTTAGAGTTAGAATCTTGTCTTCATAGAACGCAATATCTTATCTAAATAATAAATCTTGATTTCTGAGTTGGAAGCAAAAGCTTATCTGAGATGGAAATCTTGACTTCTGATCTAGAAGAGTAGCTTATCTGAGAAACACATGGAGATCCTTTTCTAGCGAACATTCAACATTCTTCTAAAATGCTGATGTTTCTTTAGAAACGGATGCGATAGTTCTTTTGAGATGTGTCAGCGTTGATTCTGATAATCTTTCCAAATAACTATCCATAATGGAATAAAATATTATATCTGCACACTTAAGAAACTATTAGAGTACAAAATTGTTACATATAAATATATGTATCGTTATCATCAAAACTAGATATTTAAATGCATAATCAGATCTTGTTCTAACAATCTCCCCCTTTTTGATGATGACAAAACCATGTATTTTAATGAAACAATTTTACAAGGTTATATCATGAAAATATCAGAGTTACATAGAGAAAACCCCCCTGAGATGAACAAGTTCCCCCTGAGTCAAATAAGGGATTTCAGAGCCTTGTTACCTCTGTCGAAGCCTGATTTTAGTCTCTATTCAACTTATCAGATCTTGAATTATCAGAGCATTATCAGAGCACATTGTTTAGCAGAATTGAATTTATCATAACTTGATTGATCAGAAACTTTTGAACATCATAAATTCTTTATATGATTTTTTATATGAACTTAATCTTTTTTCTATATTCTGCATGTTCTTGAAACTCATTCTAAAAACTTTTTACAAATATAACATGTTAGAAAAACATGTAAGTAATGATATTTAGAAAAGTAAATATGAATCAAAATCATTACTATTCCCCTCCCCCCTTTTTGTCATAATCAAAAAGTTTAGAAATTATGTTGATTATGAATTTTACAAGTTTTAAAAAAATGTTGTCAGCTTCAGGAAATCAATTACCCCGACACTAGAAATCGATTTCCTCACTTCCAAAGGCCAATTTTCGCAGTTTTTGCACTGGAAATCGATTTCCACTGCCCATAAGCAGTTTTTTGCTATTCTCAAATTACAAAATCAATCCTGACACGTCCTAAAACCCCGATTTCATCCGATAAAAATACGATGTCGATTATGGGTCTGCTTTCCTATCAACACACAACAATTATGTACTCATACATACATAAAATTCATCATGTTTTGCACTTACACAACATCAATTCCATCTTGTTAAAAGAAACCACATACAATTGCAATTCAATCACAATTCATCACACCCACATAATACAACAATGGAATTCATTCAACAATCATACAAACATACACACAATTTCATAATTCAAGCATATTACTAAAATCCTAAGAGAGGAAGGAACTCTCACTACCCTCTCATGTTCAATCACCATCAAAAGAACCCATTCTCTCCCTCACCTTAGTTTTGAGCTTTGAACCTTCAAGAATGGTAGAAATCCTTAGTCTCCCTCTTGCCATAGCTCCTCTTCCTTCTCTCTGTTTCTCTTTTCACGTGTTCTCTATTTTCCCTCAATCCCTTCTAACTTCTCTCTACTATATTTTCTTTTTCCTTAATTCTAATAATAATATTAATAATATTTATAACAATAAGTAAAATAAAATAATTATTTAATCTTATTATTACTAATATTTGTTAAATTATAATTATTAAATCTAAATAATATTAACCTTAAATTATTTAAATAAATAATTACTAACTAATATTGCTAATTAGTTACTCAACACACCACCCATCTCTATATTATTGCCCACGCACCTCCAACACCATAATTTCTATACTTCTAAGACAACTACCCTACATCAAGGGCATCATAACACATCAAACACCCACCAATGCATATAGTTGCACAACGACACACAATTAAATTCTAATAAACAACTTAAATAAAAATTATGGTCTTACATATTTCCTTTGGGTGGAGCTAGAACTACCTCCACCAGCGAAACCTCCGACAACGGTGTTAGTGTTAGAACATAGAGTTTTGTCAGTCATCTTTGGAGGAAAGATGGAAAGAGTTAGAGTGAAACGGGTGATAAATTTTTTGTATGGGATTGGAATTCTGGTGAAGCAGTTAACAAGCCATTGATGAGTTATGGCTTCGACGAAGAAACTGATGAAGTCGAAAATGAAGAAATTGTTGATATTCTAATCGAAGTCGAAGTCAAAATAGTTGCTCACATTCTCAACACATTCAAAGTCGAAGAGAGTGTGGCTACTATAAGCCAAATAACTCAAAGAACTAGAGTTCGTCCATCAAAACTTCAAGACTATGAAGTGACTAGTGATGATAAAGTAACACCAGATGGAGAATTAGTTCATTTTGCGTTACTTGCAGGTACTTAACCAATAAACTATATCGAGGATTTAAATAATAAATAGTGGAAGTCAATTATGGTCGAAGAGATAGAGGCAGTAGAAAGAAATAACACATGGGAGTTAATTGAATTTCCAGCACACACAAAAGCTATCAAAGTGAAGTGGGTGTTCAAGTTGAAGCACAATGTTGATGAATCGATAACAAGACATAAGGTGATATCAATAGATCAAGGATTTATTCAGATATTAGGAATCGACTACTCTGAAGTTTACGCTCTAGTAGTAATATTGAAGATTGTTCGACTAGTGGTAGCCTTGCCATGCAAGTAAGGCTGGTCGACATTTTACTTAGATGTGAAATCAACATTTTTTAATGGACCTTTAGATGAAGAGGTGTATGTCATACAACCTCTTGGATTTATGATTCAGGAGGAAGCAAAGAAAGTATACAAATCACACAAAGCACTATATGGCCTCAAGCAGGCACCTATGGCATGGAACAATAAGATTAACTCATGCTTAGTTAAATTGGGATTTGTCAAATGCAAGTCTCAGTACGGTGTCTATGTTCCGGTTGTGGCACAAGATATAACAATTATCTGCTTATATGTTGATGGCTTGCTGTTAACTGGAAATATCTTCAATAAGTTCTCCAAGATATTTCTAGTTACCAGCAAGTTATCGACATATAAACAGATAATTGTTATATCCTGCGCCACAACCTGAACATATATAGACACATTACTTAGAATTGCATTTAACGAATTCCAATTTGACTAAGCATGACTCGATCTTCTTGTTCCATTCCCTAGGTGTTTGCTTAAGGCTGTAGAGCGCTTTGTGCAACTTGTATACTTTCTTTGCTTCCTCCTGAATCATAAACCCAAAAGGTTATGTGACATACACCTCTTCATCAAATGGTCCATTTAAAAATGTTGATTTCACATCTAAGTGAAATGTCAACCAGCCTTTCTTGCATGCCAAGGCTACCACTAGTCGAACAATCTCTAATATTAATATTGGAGCATATACTTCAGAGTAGTTTTGTCCAGCTCTCTAAATAAATACTCGATCTAGCAATCTCTCCTTGTGCCTTGCTATCGACCCATCAACATTGTGCTTCAACTTGAACACCCACTTCACTTTGGTAGCTTTTGTGTGTGCTAGCAATTTGACTAACTCCCATGTGTTGTTTATTTCCATTGCCTTCAACTCTTCGACCATAGTCGACTTCCACTATTTATTATTTAAAGCCTCGTTATATTTGATTGGTTCAAAACCTGCAAGTAAATAAAAATGAACTAGTTCGCCATCTAGTGTTACTTCATCATCACTAGTCACTTCATAATCTTTAAGTCTAGCTGGACAAAGTCTAGTTCTTCGAGGTCTTTGGCTTGTACTAGCCATAACCTCTTCATCTTTGAATGTAATGGGAATGTAACCACAACTTCGGATGGAATATCGACAATTTCTTTGTCTTTGTCTTCATCAGTTTCTTCATTGAAGCCATAACTCATTAATGGCTTGTTAACTGCATCACCAGAATTCCAATCCTAGGCAGATTTTTCATCAATCACAGTATCTTGACTCATCCCGGTCCTCTCATTAATTGGATTGAACAACCTGTATGCTCCAGTTTTGTCATATCCTACCAGAATCATAGGTTCATTTTTTGTCATCAAGCTTCCTTCTTCTTGCATCAGGAACATGCTTGTAGCAAATAGAGCCAAACACCTTCAGATGACTCACGAATGGTCGTTGTCCACTTCACACTTCTTTAGAAACCTTTTTCTTCAACTTCTTGGTAGGACACCTATTGAGAATATAAATAACAGTGGTGACTTCTTCACCCCATAAGGATTTTAGCATATTCTTCTGTTTCAACATGCATCTTGTCATATCCAATATGGTTATATTTATTCTTTTTGCTATTCCATTATGTTGAGGCGTACAAGGAGAATTTGCACCATGATCGACATCTTGTTCTTCACAAAACTCCTCAAACATATTGGACGTGTATTCTCCACCTCCATCTGTTCGCAGAACCTTGATCTTCTCCCCACACTGGTTTTCGACAAGTATCTCGAATCTCTTAAAGATTTCAAATAATATGTCCTTTTTCTTGATCACATAGATCCAGAGCTTTCAACTATACTCATCGACAAATGAGACGAAATACCTATTTCCACCAATGATATGCTTCTCAAAAGGGCCACATACATCCGAATGTACAACTTCGAGTATGCTGGAGGATCTGATTGGCATAGTCAAAATGAAAGACTCTATGGATTGCTTCCCTACTAAGCAACATTCACAAAGGTTGTCGGACATCACAAGACTTGGTATACCAGTTTCCATATCTTGAGTGATCAGTTGATTGAGTGACCTAAAATTCAGATGGCCAAACCTCAAATGCCACAACTAACTATTCTTGTGGTCGATAACTGTTTTCAGACATTGTACCTTAGTCGAACTAATCATGGTCTTAAATGTCCTATTCTTCGATAAAGGAGATTTCAAGACCAAATTATTCCGAGTGTCAAACAGTTCCAATGCTTCATCTTTCTTAACCATTGAGAAACCTTTTTCGACTATTTGTCCAACACTTAGCATATTGCCCTTCATTCCATGTACATATAGTACATATTTAATCATAGATTTCTCTCCATTACTCCTTTGAATAACTACGTCGTTAGTACCTTCTGCTTCCAATGAGCTATTATTAGCAAATTTGACATGCTCTTCTTCAACTCATCGAATTCTGCCAACCACACATTTCGACCAGTCATGTGATTCGAGCAACCAAAGTTGAGGAACCAGATCTTGGAGTCGACATGGTCATCTACAACCGCCGCCATAGCCATTAAATCATCAAAATCATCTTAATCCTAACGTGCAAGGTTTTCTCCTCCGTCCTTGCCTTTTGCCACTCCCTTGTCTTTCCTGTACTAACAATTTTTAGCCACGTGGCCCCATTTTTCATAATTATAGTGCCTGACAACTTTTTTTCTCTTCTTTGTCTTTTTGATAGGTGTTTCTTTATCCTCTTTTCGAGGATTCAAAAGCCCTATCATCGACCTTGTGCTTGTGAGGGTTCGACCAAGACTTTTTACTCTGAGTCTTGTCTTCTTTGCCTTTGAACTTGTTAGAACAACCATGCTTCTTCCATGCCTAAGTCTAAAGTGCTTGTATCGAGTCTTGAACCCTTTTCCTCTCGACGATCCTAATCTCACGCGCCTCCAACGAACCAACCAAATCTTCCAGTTTTAGGGTTTCAAGATTGTTGGATTCTAGAATAGCTATGATAATATGATCAAAGTGAAAGGTCAGCGTACGCATTACCTTATCAACTATTATCTTATCAATTAGGGTTTCGCCACAACCATTCATGAGATGGATGAGATTCTGCACCTTCGACATATAGCCTACAATCTTTTCATCATCTCCCATATATATCAATTCATATTGTCGTCCTAAAGTATACAATTTAACAACTTTAACTTTCTCACCTCCTTCATAGTATTTGACAAGAATATCCCATGTCTCCCTTCACCGATTCATCATGAGAGATCTTGTCAAAATTCACTGAATCTACCGCCGATTAGATGCAATATGCAACCTTGCAATCTTTCTTCTTTGACTCCTTGTGTGTAGTTTTCTGCACGTCGGTTGGATCTTGAGCAAGCTCAAAAATGTCGTTTTTGACCATTTCTATGATTTCATGAAAACCGAACAAATACCTTATCTACTTGCTCCATCGGTTTCAATTTTTGCCGTTAAGAATTGGAAGAGAATTCAGAATGCCATTAGTGTCATTCATCTTTGCAACGATTAGTTCATGTTCCTTGGAAACCCGACCACCAACGTGAAGTTCTTGAAAACACGATAAAGAACACGACTAGAAGTTCTAGATACCAATTTGTTAGTGCGCGAGGCAATTCTAGTGAGGATAGAAAGAGAGAAAAATAAGGAAATAAGGATTAATATTATTCGATAAATAAAAATTGATTTACAAAATGTCTATTTATATACAACAATGGGTATTTCTATCTCTAATCACCGAAGACTTCTACCACATTACAGTAGGGTGTTCAAATCCATACTAATCCAAACAAAAACCACAAATCGATAAAAAACCGTAAAAATTTGAATATTATTGGATGTATTTCGATGTTATTTGGTAAAACAGCTCGGTTTGGTTCAAATTTTGGATTGAGTGTTCAAAATCATTCCAAACTGAACCAAACCGCATCTATATGTTTTAATACATACTATTTAATTTTTATTTAATACGATATGTTTTAATAATTTATTATTCAATGATTCTTATTTGGTAAACTATTAATTAGTTTAATTTAATGTATTTATTTTTATTATTTCATTTGTTTCAATCAGAATATTAATTTTTTATATACTATATTTTATCTATTATATTAAATTTTATAATTTTTAATAGAGTTAAAAGGTAGTGCACTGACAGTGTAAAATAGTTTTACACTGGCATTCATAGGGAGTCATGAATGTGCCATGTCATTAAAATTTTTTTAAAATAAAAGAATGTTTTAATTGGATGCATGGTGGTGATTGGTTGACAGTGTAAAAATATTTTACCCTGTCAGTGTATGACCCATTTTCTCTTTTTAATATTTTATAATTTTAATAAAAAATATAATTTTTAATTTAGATATCTAAAAAACCTATTCAAATAAATCGTATGAAATTGGATTGGATCCGATAGAATATTTTAATCAATAATTCAAAACTAAATCGAACCGTTTGTAAATTTACTTTTGAACCGGATGAAGTTTTACTTCAAAATCGATTCAAACTGAACCACAAACACCCATGACTTACATACCTTCCACATTGATTATGGTTAATTTGTCATTCAAACATGCATTTAAAAAATAAATATATAATTAAAATAATTCATTAATACGAGAGAGAATATTCATTAGAGCAGAGAGAGAGATAAAGACCTAATTATTAAAAGTACTGAGGTTTAAATGTAGTCAATTCTATTCTTAAATAACCATTTAAAAAAATTCTCAAGCTATTATTCTCTGGACTTTGTTGAAGAATTTGGAGATGAGAAAATGATTTTTTTTTGGTTGAAAATATGAGAAAATGATTTTGAAATAAAGAAGAATGAAGTGAAAATGATTGAAGAATTTGAATTGAATTATGAGAATTTGAAGGTTTATTTTATTTTTATTTAATAATCAAAAGTTTCATTAATTTGAGAAATTAAAAAAATTATATTTGAAGGAAATCAGAGAATTTAGATATATTTCCTAATTCAATTTATATAGTTATAATATTTTAAATGTTAAAAATATATTAATAATATATATTTATTTATTATTAAATATAAAAACAACTATTAAAAAAAGTAAAATATTTATTTATTTTTTCCCTTATTATTCATTTTCCTCCAAACTCACGAACACAACTAAAAATAATACCGATTCCTTTTCCACACACATTTTAATATGATGCTATTTGATTTGAACAAAAAAAAAATCACATTGTATTCATCATGTTTTCATCTTTGATTTTTAATAAAATACATTGAGTTTAAAAAAAGAAGCATTTTTTTTAAAATTGTTTTAAAAATATATCTAATTTTGGTTATCTTAAAATATATGATTAAGTGAATTTGTAATACTAATATTCAGTGAATCTAACAAGATACAAAGAATTATCCATCTTCACATAATCACATTCTCACCAACTTCCCAAACCCACATTTAAAAAATAGTGGGTAGGTAGTGACAATTGACAACTTAAAACACTACCATTTCACAATTCCCCTTTGCCACCAACCAATTCAACTTTTGTGAACTCAACACCAACACCCACCAAACCTGAAACAAAGACTATTTCATTTTCCTCAATTCATCATTCTCTTTTCCATTCCCAATTCCCATCATGGCTTCTTCTCTCTCCACCAAACCCTTCCTCACCGTTACCAGAACCGACTCCTTCGCCGCATTCGGTTCTCCGAATTCCGATCTCCGATCTCTCTCCACCGTTTACCTCCGTCCTCGCTTCCCCAAGAAACTCCGTAAGTTCCCCCTCTCTCTCTGTAATTTTTTTTTTTTGAATTCGAGAATTGTTAGTTGAATTTCCTGCTCCTTTGATTGAGTACTTTCGCGACCTGAAATTTTCGGTACTAGAATTAGATTATGGATATGGAGTTCATGTCATGTAAGAAATTTTGAAATTGCATTGCATGCATTAGGTTATGTGTAATTGGATTTCAATTTCTTTGTTATTAAGAGTTTGTTTGGATAAGCAGCTTATTTGTAGATTATAGCTCAAGTACTTATCAAAATAAGTATCAAAATAAGTACTTATGAATAAGCTCACATAAACCATTTTTATAACAAAAGATTACATCAATTCAAATTATTTTTATATATGATATAAGTTATTTTCTTAATAAGTTCAAAAAGTGTATGAAAAATGTTACAAGCTGTATTGATATAGTCACCCAAATAGTGTCACAAAACTTAGGTTAGTGTATGTTTGGTTTAGCTTTTGGAAGAGCCAAGAATAATTTTAGAGGTGTAGAATTGATTCTGGAATGATTTTGAGGTGTTTGGTTCTTCTAAAGTAGAATTGATTGTGCCTCCAGAATTGATTCTACTTGAAGTTATAATTTGTAGTTTTTGAGGTTAAAACACTGAAATTTGTTGTTCAACTCACTTTTACATAAATGTATCCAAAATAAATCACTTTACATCCAACTCATTTTTAACCTGAATCAATTATGTAAAATCAATTCACTATGAATCAATTCTCCTCACCGCAAAACTAAACATACACAATTGATAAACTCAAATAAGTCAATCCAAACATGATCCCCTTTAGGAATGGCTGATAGTGCTAACTTTCCTTGAACTGCCTTCAGGCGTAATTTTTTTTGCCCGTTTCAAATTTTAATCTCACTAGCTGATGTAGGAAGAGTCTGGAAATAAAATAACCCGTGAGAATTGAAAATGATATAGATAGTTCAGTTAAGTGATTTTTCCATCTTTATTTTTTCAACTTAAAATTCAAGTATGTTTGCTTTGAAACTATGTTAAACACAATGAATTAAAGGAAATAGTTGCACTACTACTTCTCACGCTGGGTGCATCTTAGGAAGTCTAATATAATGGTACTGCGATGGCTGGGCATTTAAGTTTTTGACACCATTGATTTATTACAGAGATTGTGGCAGCTGGGAGCACCTACGGGAACCACTTTCGGGTTACGACATATGGAGAATCTCATGGAGGAGGTGTTGGTTGTGTCATTGATGGATGTCCTCCTCGCATCCCTCTTTCTGAAGCTGACATGCAAGAGGATCTTGACAGAAGGTAAATTGGCTTCAAAATTATTTCACTGTACTTGCTCTGTAAAATGGCTTTTGGAGGCTACATAGGAGTATTGTATAAGATGGATGTTATTGAAATGCATTCTGAACTGCTAGTAAAAGAATGTGACATTTATGAATAATAGCTGATAGGCCATGATTGCTTCTGGCACAGCACGACTTTAAAAAATAATAGTGCAAGTTCTTGTGTATAGGAGGCCAGGTCAGAGCCGAATTACAACTCCTAGAAAGGAGACTGATACATGTAAAATATTTTCAGGAGTTTCAGATGGTCAGTATTTCTTCCTACTACTATTATCTGGGAAGTTGCAAGTTTCTTGACAAAAGTTCTTAATCTGTAATTTATTAATTGCAGGAGTTACTACAGGAACTCCAATCCATGTATTTGTGCCCAATACTGATCAAAGAGGAAATGTGAGTGTTGTTTCATGTCCAGAAATATTCATTAAAGATAAGCATTCATGTCCTTGATTTATGGGGCGGTTAAATTTTTGTACTTTCGGCTGTTTTTTTCTTTCAGGATTATAGCGAGATGTCATTAGCTTATAGGCCTTCCCATGCAGATGCAACCTATGACATGAAGTATGGTGTCAGATCAGTTCAGGTATTGACCTTTACAATGTAATAAGAGGTATTTTCATTCAATGAGATATGTATTAAGCTCATATGTCTTAACTCCTATATTTAGGGTGGTGGTAGATCTTCTGCTAGAGAAACCATTGGAAGGGTTGCTTCTGGCGCTGTTGCTAAGAAAATCCTTAAAAAGTTTGCTGGAACTGAGGTGTGTTACTAGTCTCACAAGTTTAGCTAATATTTCTTCAATTTTTTAATAAACTAAGAATATTTATCATATTAGGAGTGTGTCAGGCTTTTTTGACCGTCCAATAGAAAATTGGTATTGGGAAATCCCTTGAAAGAACAATACAAAACTTTGAGGGAATGCATCCTCCTTGCCCAAAGACTCATATTTCCTATCAACTGGCATCATGCCACTCCCTCTCGACCTATCTCTTATTTATGGGCAAAATACCTCAATTGTTACAGTTATCTCTGTCCAACCAAACCAACTAACTACTTGATAAATCCTCTATCGAAATGTCCTAACAAACACCTCACCCACCTAATGAAAATCATTCACCTTGTCCTCAAGTTGAACATCTTGTAGTTTCTGAATTCATTATTCCACCAAGGTCCCTAATATTGGAAACACGGTGTATAGGATATACATATGAAAAATTAGGATTTTTTTTCGCCCTCTGTGTAATATAAAGGTTATCTTGTTTTAGTTCCTGTAATTTTTTTTTTTGGCTGAAATGGTCCCTATAATATTTACCTTTTTCACTTCAGTCGATGTTTGTTTTGTTTCAGTCCCTATATATACTTTTTTGGGGTTTGTTTTAGTCCCTGTAATATTTATTTTACGCAAAATTTGTGATTGTATGATATTGTTAGGCCTGTTACTAACGAAGGAAACTCAAATGAGCAATTAGTCCATCAAGGCAATAGTAGGCTTAGGATTTGGTATGTATATTCTAGAAACGGTGAGGTGGGAACTTCTAGTATTAAGTGAGTATTAGTGACATGGCAGTAAAAGGTTGAGACTTTTATCTGTTTCCTGATTATCTGGAGTTGAGTGTGGATTGAGGGGTATTTTAAGAATTGAGAAACTAGTTTGAGTAGCTTCCTATAGGAGCCTAGTTCTGTGGCAGATTTGGGGTACTGTCCCTATCTGCAATTCCTTCACTATTCATCATTAATACACAATCTCTTGATCATTTCTGTTTTTTATATTTTGCATTTTGTCTGAGTGATTCATTTTCTGGTTCGCAACAGATAGGGACTCGGAAAAAAAGTGAGTATTCCAGAGACTCACCAAAAAATAGTTAGTGTAGGTACCAAAACAAAATAACAAGGTCCGAAATGTAAAATGGGCATCCTCCTAACGATATTGATCTTAATATGATGTAGATATATGTGCTTTATTTGCCAATTCCTTCAGAAGTATCCTTAGCTAATTTCTTGGATTTTCAGATTCTTGCCTATGTCTCTCAAGTTCACAAGATTATTCTTCCTGAGGACTTAATTGATAACGATGCACTGACACTTGATCAGGTATAAATATAATTGTTATTTTCATATTTATATATGCTAGAATGTACCTTTTGTAAAATTGTTTGCATTAGATTTTGTGCTGTCATGTATTATAAACACCAAGCTGGCTATCTGTTTTATTTTTATATCCTTTTTTATGGATATTCGGATGCTACTAAGTAGCAAATATTTTTGTCAAGCCTGCTTATCACTAACTAGAAAGACTACTTATAATTCCATTTCTTGGAATGCATTTTCAAATCACGCATAAAAGTTAAAACTATTGATTTTGTCGGAAGAAATTTTGACATTCATGTATGAAATGACTAAATTGTCCGTATTTCATTAACTTTTATTTTTCACATTTAAAATAAATTCACTCTAGATTATCAAATTGAAAAGAAAAATTTCAGTTCACATATAGAATATATATTCTATATAATATAACGCATAATTATAAAAGCTAAAAGTCTAAAACAGATTTTGCCAAAGAGACTGATGATAGAAACCAGAATTTATACTACTGAAACTGTATTTATTATTTACTGAAAATGGAGCTTCACAGCCCTTACAATAGTGGAAAACAGAAAAAGAAAATGTAAACCAGAATTCTATGAACTCCGAAACCAAAGAGAAATCTCTCCTAACTATTTACCAACAAACTTTCTGAGTATCTCTCAACTTCCCTTCCCTCTCTCTCTCTTTTAACAGAAATTTCGTAAAATTTAGGGAATGTTCTTACTAACACTTATTGGTCTAAGGCCCAAACTCAGGGTCCTATCATAGTCCATAGACAAAAGTGACTCATGGAGGAAGAAATCTAATTGCGATCTTAAACTGAGACTTAATGTAATTTGTACATGACTGATGAGTATTACCAAGAAAATGACTTTTACATTATTAAGAAAATGGGCGATGGATTTTTTACCATCCCAATCGGTAAATGTGCATATTAGCGTCAACTGGTTTCTTGATTTGATATAACAATTTATACAAAATACAGATAATTAGTGCCTAAATAAACATCTCAAAGGGAGACAGTTTTCACATATTTATTTTTTACTTATGATGAAAGTATTGATTGAACTGTAATGGGACCTTTAATATAAAATGGATAAAATTTCATTCTCATATCAAAAAGTGGGTAATTCATATAGCTAGAATATTGAATGAGTTTAATTATCATATACTTTCTCGTGTATTTTGACCAAATAACTGTATGTACTGATAACTTTGAATAGAAATCTTACAGTGCTCTTTTCTGTTCAGGCATTTACTTGCTGCAGTTTTCCCAATTGGCTCATTATTTGTTATGACTTGTATTAATAATACTTGCTGGTGATATTATGATATTTTGTTCTTGCATCTCTGAAGCCAAATTCCTGGTTCGCCACTATGTTTTGAAATTTGTCCAGATTGAGAGTAACATTGTTAGATGTCCAGACCCTGAATACGCAGAGAAGATGATAGCTGCTATTGATGCTGTCCGGGTGAAAGGTGATTCTGTTGGTGGTGTTGTAACATGCATTGTGAGGAACTGTCCACGCGTAAGTCTTTCCACTTTTCTGTCAAGTAAAAAAAACATCTGCAAAATAATAGGGTATAGTGTAGAAATTAACTTCTAAAAGGGTTTTATGAGAATATATTTGGCTTGCAGCATTTCAATGGAAACATAACGGCGACACTGTAATGAATCAGATTGAAAGAACAAAATTTGTAAACCAAAAATTGCAAAAGACTCTACATATTTTTTAATATATGTATTTATATATATTTTCCTCAGAATATCTTTCAGCTCTGGCTCCTGACTGGAATATTGCATCATATGATTGATCCAGAAATAAATTTAGTAAATATATGTCATAAAGATTCTTGTGGTAATTATAGAAAAATCAGTGGAAATTAAATAAACTCAGAAGCTGGGCTCTTTAGTTATCTGTGATTTCATGAGTTTGGAAGGTCACCTTCCAGGTATTTGCTGTACTCATCAATCATCAGTATACCCCTAGAAATATTAAGTTCGCAGCCTATCAATATTAGATTGCTATTTGAGATATGATTGTGCTATATGATATTTTAATAATAAGAATGTGAGAAAAAGGAAGAAAACAACACTGCTTTGAAACAACCCGTGTTGATTTGCAGCTTTGTATCTCCCTTTGTTTGCCTACTGGAATGCCTTATATCTAATATACACATCTGATCATTACATTGTTTTACATTCAAGTACTTTAAATTATGCTTGTGTTCAAATTTTTAATTTTGTTTTTCAATTATAATAGAAACTAACTTTATTATTTCTCAGGGTCTTGGTTCGCCAGTATTTGACAAACTTGAAGCTGAGCTGGCCAAAGCTGCTATGTCATTGCCTGCAACTAAGGGTTTTCAATTTGGTAGTGGGTTTGCAGGTATTGAATCTTGCTTATGCATGAGTACTTTGTCTTATACATGGATAATTGAACAATATAATTTTCTTTGATCACTTGTGTCTGGTGTATCTTCTGATGGCTTAGTGAAATCATAATAGGTACGTTTTTGACTGGAAGTGAACACAATGATGAGTTCTATATAGATCAAAATGGAAATGTGAGGACAAGAACAAACCGCTCTGGTGGGATACAGGTATTTATTCTGTTCAATAGCAAATTAGTTGTTTCTATATATGCTGTATGACATTCATGCACTTTTTTTTAATCGTATTGTTTATATTAAAAATTAGGGTGGAATTTCCAATGGAGAAATAATTAACATGAGAGTAGCTTTCAAGCCGACATCAACTATTACGGTAAGTCCAACATTCTCTCTCACACACACACATCATACATCATAGATCATAGCAAAAACCAGTGCCAGGGGAGTAAATGAAATGAGCCAAGCTCTCAACTTCTAAATTGGATTGTTAAGATAAAGCTTGATGGATAACTGAAAAATCATACACTGTTTTATGATACCTAACTTTCCCTTTGCTACATAAATCCTCTAATTGCAAGAATTATTTTGGTTCTATGGGGAAACAAACCTTCCTATCTATTTGTAATCATCTATCAATATTAATAAATACATCATTGCATTAAAAAAATTGCGCCCACCCTTTCACCTTTTTCACCCTTGAAGTAAGGCGTGTTTACCAAAACACAACTACTGAAGCTGCTACTTTGATTTCCATTTTCTCTATTTGAATGAGACAATTGCATAGTTATGAATAGTAAACGTCATCTGATTAGCGTACATGATGTATGATTTATTCTTCATAGATATGCTCTGTTTTTGGGGTAGCAACTGAGGGAGCCTTTTGTTTGCGTTCTTCTACTACCTCCAGTTCCTTGGCATGTTTTGTTGCACATGATGATGACTTTTTGCTATTTGATATGATTTGAACATAATGTTATACATGTGCAGAAGAAGCAATCTACAGTGACTCGGGATAAGAAAGAAACAGATCTCATAGCCCGTGGTCGTCATGATCCTTGTGTTGTCCCGAGAGGTTAGTATCTCAACCTTTTTTGAAGTGCTGTCTTTATTAAATTTCAAGTTTTGCCTTTTCATCACTAGAAAAGAAAATTTCTTAAATTTTTATTTGGACTGGGCTTGCAGCTGTACCCATGGTAGAGGCTATGGTAGCTTTGGTACTTGTGGACCAATTGATGGCCCAATATGCACAAAGTAATCTATTTCCCGTGAACCTTGATTTTCAAGTATCTATGTCAGCCAAATTAGAAACAGAAGAAGTGCACTTTTGAAAATGAAGTGGGTGCATAAGTCAATAGTTGGCCTCAGATAAAGTCTTCATTCTGGCTAGTGTTTACTCGACAGTTACTTCGATTTGATGAAAAGTTCAAATTTCCTTAAGAGGACCCGGCTCTTGGTCTGCATCTCATATTCTGGCAAATATGTATGTTTGTGGGTGCTTTGTATTAATACATAAAGGTTAAACTATGTTTTTCTCTTTGCTTTTTTGTCAACATTGTTTCTAGAGTGCCATGCTGCAAAGGCACAGATAGTTGTATTTTATAATGAATCGTATTTGTTGTAAGAAATTTTGTAGTTTCTGAAGTCTGAATTCTTATAAGTGCTGCTCTGCCTTCAATAAATCAAGCTTTGGCGAGTTTAACTTGTTCGTGTTACCCTTTAAGGTTATATTATGAAGAAAAAATTGTACTTTTTGTTGTATGAAAATTGGACTCTATCTTATTACTTATTTATGTGTATTAATTAGCATATATAGACATATAGTGAGTAAAAACTTCACAAAACAACAAAGGAGTACTCAAAATCTTTGTTGCATTCCTGTTTAATTATTCCTGGATCTCCGGATTGGAATGTTGGGCTATATGACTAAACTGGTGGTGCACGAGTTGTTTTTACCTGCTACCCTGTCTTGAGAATTTCTTTGTACACCAATAAGTGAAAAATATCCTTGAATACTCCAAAATATCTTTTATATATACATATCCGAAGAATCTCAATATTTCAGTTTCAATAGATTTTCGAATATGTACATCCGAAGTAATAAATATCTCTATTTTATTTATTTTATTTTAATTTAATTTTGAAAAATATGTATTTATAATATTATTAAAGTGAATTATTATAAATAAAAAGTTATTTAAATATAAATTGTTATAAATAAGAAATAAAGAGATTAAATTATAAATAATGAATAAAAATTAAATAAATTTTTAATTTTGTAATAATTTATCAGTCACAATTTTTTTAAATTATAAAAATAATTATTTTTTAAATGACTACAACATTATAAAGAATTACAGCATTACAAATGCGTTCGAATAAATTTGAACTCTCTAATTCATAAGAAAATTTTAGAGTAATGCTGTTAATTAATAAAATTATCATGTTAAAAATATCCTTCTTTTAGTTTTATAATTTTTAATTTATATTAATTTTTTTAAAATTAATTTTATATGAAAGTAATGTGTTGATTTAAATATTTAATAGGTTGATCATCGTTATTTATAAATTATTATTATATCTTGGTATATATTTAATTATATTATTAATACAATTAGTTCACCTTAATTTTAATTTTTTAACAGATATTAGGTTATTTTGAAAATACATTTCCGAAAAATCTCAACACTAAATATTGAAATATTTCAAAATTGTACCCTCCAAAATTTTGAAAATACCAAAAAATATAAATTTAATACGTTCGGAGATGCATCTCCGAATTCTTTGAAAAAAAAGAAATTTCACCAAAACTCTCTAGAAATGTATATGGGTGTACAAAAAAATTTTCCTTTTTTTTTTTAAGGGTGTCATTGTTTTGAGAGAGTTAGTGAAGAGAAAAAGAGAAGAAAAGTAATACACTTCTCTTGATTGGATAGAAGAGAGAAAGTTAGATAGAAGAGTGAAAGAAGAGAAGTAATATACTTCTCTTGATGGGATAGAAGAGAACTTGTAAAGAGAAAATAAAAACATGTGGGCCCTATCACCTATTACACTAATTTCACGTTGAATAACAAGTATTGTGGTCTTTTTGTCATTTCAAACAGAACTATATCTCTCTCATTCCAATTTCTATTCAATCAAGCTTTCCAATTTCTATTCAATGAAGCGAGAGAAGAGAAATAATACACTTAATCCTTCTTTATTTCTTCAATTTTTCTCTCATACCAATCAATACCATAAATCTATCATATTTCTCTTCTTTTTCTATCTTTACACACTCTCTCTTTATATATTTTTCTCGTCACAACTTCTCTCCTAAGCCAAACACACTCTAAAAGAATTTCTTAGTCCATCATATGAGGTGGAAAAGAATCTTATAGAAATTCAAAAATGCCCCTGAATTTTTCAAAAATATATTTTCGAACGTACCATTTGTATAACACAACAAAACACAAAAATACCTTTACCCTATAGTCAAACAAAATTTTATTTCAGAGATACATCTCTGTTGCATAATATTCAATGTATTTTTCGTTATGCATTCTAGTGAGTTATCCGAAGATATATGTCAAAATATTTAAAGTGGGAATTTGATAATATGTCACTTTTGCATGTCGGATTATTTCAGAGATGCATCTCTGAAAAAATCAAACGTGAAATCGCTAAAAACATCCACATGCATGATCAGATCCCATACTTTTTTATAAACTCTTTTGAAAATCTCTTCCATTCTCAATCAAGATTTTCACTCAAAAACTTGTGTTTCATCAAATCAAAAGGAGCAAAAGAATTTGAAATTCAAGTTAAAGTTAATTTTTTTCAAACCTCATTGCGCACATTATTTGGAAATGTTTACTTTAATGATGCAAAACCCTTACACACATTTAAGATCAATGAATACACCCCTCTTTAAGATCTGACACACACACTGCATAAGCTCCTACCATACGACGATAATCAAAAAATTGTGAAGATCGAATATCGTTCGCCGACAAAGAAGGGAAGATTGATTTCAGAAACTTTGAGCTAAAGACAACTGCAAATTTAAGGCTTGTGTAGAATATTTTTTCTGTTTAGAATCAAAAGTTCTGATCGAGCTGGATGCGAAGATTTCGAGATCGGTCGAAGATATTATGAAGTTGTTGTAACATCCACCAGTATATTGAAATGCAATGCTTGATCTATGTTAAAATCTCTTAAGTATTTATGATTTTATGATGTCAATGGTAATTTTATTTTGTAAACTTGTTGGTTTTTGCTTTTGTTTTGTCAACTTTCTGGTTTGCTGCTTCAGTTTGCTCCGAAAATACATCTTCATAACCTTTACGAAGATGTATATCCGGAATAAAACTATACACAAATTTGGGGTATGGCTCAAAAGCAGCCCTGGTTGTATGTGTTTGGTGCATCTGAAAATGTATCTCTAAAATCTGCGGGTATTATAGTATTTTCACGAGGTCTCATAGTAATGTATATGGTGCATTAAGAAATCCTCTTCTTTAAAATTATAATGTCCTAATTTACAATTTATGACTTACAATAAACATATTTTTATCCCAACTCACACTACCTTGAGGTTTAAAAAACGACACTTTTAGTCACCCAATTAGTGAATCAGTTTCTTAATTTGGAAGGATCAAGCAACTTCAAAACTTCCTCCATCAACATCAAGTCCAATCAACCAACTTCTACCAACTATTTTTAAGTTATTGATTTTTGTAATTTTTTTTTAGTTTTTGTATAAATTTGTAAAAGTTGATAATTAGGTTATGAAATAGATAAACTATACATGTTTGATAGCTTATACTTAATAAGAAACGAGTTAGATGTGTAGATTTTATGATCAATGCATTATTTTTAATGATTTATGGGTCTACATTCCGCCATTGACGATGGTGAGAGTTGCATAATATTCCGGAGATGTATCTCTGAAATTTTGCAACATTTGGAAACTCAAAAATCGGAGACGCATCTCTGTAGTGTATCAATCTGCATTTTTTTGCCTTTTCTAGATTGAACTCATTGTGTAACGCTTGAGGTGTGGTCTACTTACATGAATTATGGATGATAGACAAGACCAATTGAGACACGGCAGGATTGCACAACATGCATATGTTCGGATGGAAAAAGTCAACCATCTCAGGGTCCTGTTACCTATAGCCCAGTTGATGGGGATGTGTCAGCTTTTAGGGCTCATGTATCTCCGTCGTCTTCTTCCTTTTCCCATAGGAGATGAGGGTCCCCTCCTTCTACATCCCTACTTCCATCTTCCCGTAGGCGACATAGTTCACATTTTTAGGAACCCGAGGCAGCATAAGTACCCAAGTCACCTGAGGTACCTCAAACACTAGAGACACCTAAGGCATCTTAAACCCAAGAGACAACAGAGGAACCTGAGGTATCCTAGACCCAAGAGATAGTAAAGGAACCTAAGGAACCCCAGGCCCAGGAGGTACCTCAGAGGTTTGGAGGAGGCCCGTCAGATTTATCATTGTTTCCTCTTTACCTGAACCATACTGCCAGACATATCTAGGAAGGAGAGTTAAGATTTAGTTGGATTCATTCTTTTGAAGTTATGTTTGTTGTAATATTAAATTATGTTTATTGGATTTATTCTTATTAAATTATGTTCGCGGGATTGTGATCCGCTAAAAATCAACCATGGGTGGAAGATTAGTGGCATGTATCATCCTACTGGGTACTGGTTTGAGGAAGTTTTGCATCTATCTGGGATGCGAGACTTGTGCAAGACCGGTAATGTTATGTCTAACCATGGTATCCTTAATGCGTTTGTAGATAGATGGCACACGGAGACGTCATCATTCATCTACCACATGGGATGTCATCTACGAGAGCATACTTGTTGTATTTGATTGGCGCTACTATTTTTGTGGACAAGAGTGCCACTTATGTGGATGTCATGTCATCTACTAGCAGCACTTCGATGACTTTGAAAGAATCCATGAGTACAATTGGGAGGCCAATTGTCTTTTAGTGTTTGCGTGTCATTTTTATTACACTTTTGCAACACCATTACTAACTAATGATTTACGTGTTCCAACACTTTTAGGCTTGGATCTTCCAGCACTTCCCACGCATCTCCGACTGGTCATCTATACTGACTTATATTGAGGATATGCCACATGCTCTTGCATTTGCCCTGCTCAGAGGAAATTAGGCGACAGAGTTGTTCAAAGTATATCTTGACCGCTTGGTAGCATAGGATATACATTTCCATTCTTTCGTTGATCACTGCGAGACGCATCCCTTTGACAACATAGTCTTATACTCGAGATGGTTGACTTGCGTTTCACGTCTAACGTTTTCTCATCTTCTTGAGTGCGTCATGCGTCAGTTCGACTACATGCAATACATTCCCATATATCTTTTTGTGTCTGCTCCTCCTACTATAACACAGAGATATGGATGCTATGTTTGATGATTATATTAATCATTTGGTACAAGAGGAGGCACGAAGTACCAGAGCTGAGAGCAATTGGAGTAACATAGACAGTTATATTCGGTGGTTCTTCATGGTGTCACATCCTTATATGGTACATGATGATCTAGGAGATCCGTTGAGGTCAGGTTATCAGGAGATACTAGAAGAGGAGCAGACTAGGGAAAATCATGTTGTTGACATGTTGCATAGATGTCGTCGTATCATGGAGATTGGGCAGGTAGGTATAGACAAAGGGCTATTTCTAGATGACTCTGAGGCAAAAGACGTTGTAGATGCCATGATGGCGGAGGCTCGGGATTATCGAGGCCGAGTCCGAGTCCATCATACGCAGTTGATTCTAGTACTTGTACGAATTTATTTTGGATTTTATTTTATTTAGACTTCGTTATGTATTCTTGATTTATAACTTTATATATGCCATTTTCTACATAGCCGTTGTATCGTCTAATTCATCGTAGTATACCTTCTGACTAATTTATTTGAAAATCAGTAAAAAAAACTTAAAATTTACTTTCTAGACTGGGTATGAAGAAGTTTCTCCGGATTCTGTCTGGTGAGAATAAGGAGATGCATCTCCAGAGAAATCTATGGCAAAAAGGGGGCGTTTTAAAGAGTGATTCATGGTGTATTCATTGAGTTAATTCAGAGATGCATCTCTGTACTCATTTTTAACGTTTAGTAATTTAATGTGCGTCCCATTTTTAAATTTTTATAGGATACTTTTCAGGTACATAAAGTGTACTAAGAAATTCCCTTTAAAAATGGAGGGAAAGTCTACACCATACTATACAGGAAATGGACTTCATTGGGCTTGGGAGAGAAAATGGTCAATATCAAAAGTAAACAAGATGATTAAGGGAATGGTTCATGGCACCCATGCCATTACTCACCCACCTTGGAGGAAATTAACAAAACATTGTTTTGCACTATTTGGAGTTTGAAATCCAATCACTCCATAAGACTACAAGCCCAATTTCAGAACTACGTCAAATCAAGTTAAAAATATGTCTAGATTATAAAATTCAAATTCACCCCGTGGTATAATCTATATGCATACAATGCAGTTTTATGGGTTTGTCCAAACATTATATACTTACCTATTATTTGGCATATTTTTAGGTTTTTTCCTTTTTATAGTTGGGAGTATGTTTTCAGGTCTTTTTAGAATTTATACGACATAGAAATTGGATGACCAGCTAATTTATGATACAAGTTATGATTATGTACACCACAAACCACATTAAATGTCCATGTATTATTCGTCTTGTGTACCCACACAACTTAAAAGGACATCCACACAGTTCCTTATTTCGGTGTCACCGCATTTCAACTTTGTGATAGGTTCTCTATATTGGCAATTTCTTTCGCATCTCATCGTAACAAATATTTATTTTCTATTAGAATCATAATTCGACCTTTCGATAACAATGTCGAACTCTAATTTTACAACCTCCGCGAAGACTCATTGAAGCATATATTCACGTAATGTAAATTTATGTTTATTGGTAAATTCTTTTTCAACATCAACATGTACAACAACTTGTTGGAGCAATTCTAGATCACCATCCATAGATGCATTCATTTTGATCACAATATTAGGGTGTACCATAACTACAACCAATAAAAAACAACTCAACCAACATTCGACGAATTCATATTTCAATTTATGGACAAATCCTTCAAGAATTTGAATTTCAATCTCCAAAATATGTGTTCATATTACAGAAAAAAAAGGTCAGATTATCTACATGATGATTAATCATATACATGTACATTGCTTGTAAACCTATCAATTTTGCATCGTTTGATATCGAAGTACAGTAAAATTGTGTTTGTATGTGAAAATATTGAATAAATATGCAAATTTTTTTAGAAGAGTTAAGGATATCACAGTTAATGAAGGGTGCACATGCAAGGTTATGTAGAATTCCTTTTCTTATTTGAATTGTTATAAATTTTAATTTTCGAAGAGTGTTCGGATTTTGTAATTCAGACATTTTTTTAACTTATATAAAATGCGTTTTTGATGAAGAAATTTATTGTATTTTGGTGTGTCCGAATTTCAATCTGTATCCAATAATACAAAAAGTAAATTCGAATTTCATAAAATTTGAGAGAATTAAATGAGATGCAATGAAGATTTTCCAGATTAATTTATAGAGTTATTTCTACACTCTCCATTATTAACCTATTAGAAAATCACTATCTACGTCATTATATCTTTTGGAGATTTGGATGTATGACGATATTATCTTTGTATAGGGAAATGTTAGTTAAATAATGTCTTTAGTGTTGCGGATTCTTAAAAATATAGATATGGAATATATATTCCCATCCTATGTTTGCTATGAGGTCATTAGATTTCATTATTGAGTATAAGATTTCTGAGGAAAAAAATTATTTAATATTATATTCAGTACATTAAAAAACTTATTACATAATTTCAAAATTATATATTATTTTCTTTATGCAATCGGTTTCCTATGGGAATGGAGTCCAGAGTTTGTGCCGAGAGGTCTTAGCACGGGTCAAGTATTATTCCTATTAAGAATCAAACTCGGCATTTTTCGAACTTTTGTCTTTAGTAAAAATTCGTTTACCACCCGAGTCCAATTGTTTGGTTTAATTTCAAAATTATATCGAAATATTGTGCAAGTATCACCATCTTTCAATCATATTCAAGACAGGATTAACAGCTAATATAAATGTTTAGCAGAAGAAATGTCGTTAGTGTACTCATAATATTAATAACGACCCATAATCTGTTGTTTTCATTCTTATAATTATAATCCTAATGACTCATTAAAACGACAGCTTGTGATTGTCGTTTGGTACAAGTTGTTTTGTTACGTACACACTAATACTATGTCTATGACATATACATCAATTTTATATGTATCTCTATAATACGTTCTTATATAAAGATATCAAAATTTATAAATTTTTATCATGATTGAATGATTATTAATTGAGTTTAATTAACGTGACAATAATATTTTTTTAATTAGATTAATTTACAACTGAAATTGTAATATAATAATATATTGGATCATGTGTAACTATAGGTATGTTTCATATTTTCTTTTGAGTTATATGAGTAGACTAATCTTTGATTTGGCTAATTTACTTTATTAGTTATATATATAACGTCACTAATGTTGGCTCAATTATAGTTTTTAGCTTTTTGAATTAGGTTTTGGATCCTGATTTGTGGCACAATTAATGCACCAAATCATGTGATTGTGACGTACTAATTGTAATTATATTTTTAATTGTAGATGATGATTCGACCGTTTGCCAAAAAATAATATTAACAGAACATTTTCTTTAGAAAATTATTCATAAGAATGAAAAACTAAATCGAATGTTTTTTTAGTGACAAAAAATAGAATTTTATAATGCTTAACGGTAAAGAACCAATTCCATATTTCATGGCAATTCACGTTTTATATAGTGACTTATGAAAACGAAATATCACAAGGTAGTATGTTTTCAAATCTTTAAAAAATATACTATTATGTGTAGTTGAATAGTGGCAAAACGGGCCGGGTCGGACCCATCACACATATCTGTTTAACTCGTAAGTTTTTACGGACTGAATTAAAAAATTTAGTATGCGTTATCTATTTTGTATGTTCTCCTTATATATTTTTGACAAATTTAATGGACGCAGATGAATGAACATGTCTGTATTATTCGTTATTTTTGACATACTGATTTAAAATTTTTGATTTGCACTCTCTACTTTGTCTGTATTATTCGTAATTTTCGCCTCTTATTTTCTTGACAAATTTTAACCATAAAAACTAATAGAGGACCTATGTACTCCCGATTTAATCTATCCGATATTTTATGAGATTCTATTTAACTATCGTTTAATCCTAGAAAGTTTGAGACCATGTGCAGTAGCCCGCTTTGCACGTCCTAAAAAACAACCATGAATTTGACAAACACCAGGGAGCGGACATAATTTTTTTTTAATCATTTTTAAATTTTATGGATTTAGGGTTTGTTGGACCTATTCTACTCCGTTTTTTTGCAGGGGTTTGCAAGAAAAGTACGCCGATTCACCATCTATTGTTGTACTACAATTTTAGGTTTAGTTGAACTCTCAAATCAATTAAACACTAAGAAGTTCTTCTAAGCACGGCACATAAATAGAGACATTTACATATAAATCTCAATTTTTATGTCATAATCTCCAATTTGGACTCCTAATAACAACCAGAGCCATAAATGATAACCTTTCATTTTACAACTCGTGTATGATATTAAATAAAAAGAAAAAGAGTGATAGAGGCAATACATGATGCAAAATAAATTATTGTTTTGGAATTATATTTGAAGGGGATAGAACTCATAAAGAGAACCTTTTGTCATTATCATTGTCATCTTTGTCATTCTTATTAAAATTTAAATTAGTTTAGTAACAAGTCATGTTTTTGGGGCCCAAAAAGCATTCTAATCCCATTTATTTAACAATGATAATGAGTGTGAATGGAAAACTCATTGGGTTTGAACTTAACCAAAATAGCCAAGTGGTAGAAGGATAAGCTCATAAGCTAATAATTTTGATTAAATTAAAGAAAGATTCCATTATGAAGTTTGGTCACATCCATATAAATATCATAACAATATATTTAATTTAAAGAAGATATAAATAAGTTGGGTATGTAGACAAAATGGGCACTAACATTTAGCATATACATTGAGAAAAAGATGAATAACACCAAATAAAAATGACAAAATTAGTAAAATGTACCTACTATAATATTTCTTAAAACAAGGACTTAACACCAGCTACAATGACTTTGGAAGTGACTGATTTAAGGACATATGGTTCTATTATCTCATAAAACTTAAGGTCCATACTAACTTCATTATCTCTTTAATATGATACCACTACCATCCCTAAATAATTAAAAGAGAGGGTAACCAATATTTTCATTATCTAAATAGAAAAGTAATTAATTAAGAATTTTTTACTATGTGGTAAAACAAGCCTAAAATGAGGTAGTGTCTGTTTTTGTCTTCATATTTTGTCTGAGCAGAACAAAAGTTTAGACTTATTTTTTAATATGTCCATTCAATCTAATTTTTTTTACGAAATTTTGCAAATGCGAATATTATCAAAAATCGTTGTAACTTAGTTTTTAAGAATGCAAGACTTGCATGTCCGGTCGCACTAATTTTCTCGAAAAGAGACAAAGGTTTAGGCCCGACTTCTCTATACCATGAACCAATTAACATTTAAGTGTGGCTACAATAGCCTAATTTGATGGTGCCTTTTTAAACTATACTCCCTCCGATTATAATTATAAGCCAAAATAACTACTTTCACACAGATTAAAAAAAATTAGTTAAGTGTAATTAATTTTCTTGATTTCATGGACATGCACAATCAAAATAAATTTACTATAATATCTTTATTTATATTTGATGAATAAACTATCAATATTAAATATTTTTGAATTAAATTAAGAGTATAATAGTAATACAAGTATTTATTAGTCTAAAAATTAATAACTTTTGTTTATAATAGTGACCGAGATCTAAAGTCTTTTTTTTTTTTTATAATAGTGTTCGGAGGAAGTATTGGAGAAATATTGTTGAGGCTCCCTTTCAAAGCTACCATGCTTAACCCGAAAAAGAAGAAGACGACTTTAGGTTTTTTACATCTAACCATATGGTATCTTTCAATTATTAAGTATAAGAGATGGACAAAAGACTCATATCATTAATTAAATACTAAAGGGGTCAAAAAAGTTGCAATTGATAGGAATTAATTATGTCTTTATGGCCGTTTAAATAGTAGATGTTGGTTAGAGGGAGCTAGCTATTTAATTAGGTGGGAAAATGTTCAAAGAAAAAGTTTTTTCTTATAGGACGAAAAGGGTCAAACATGGTTTAGTTTTTCCACACAAGATTACTCAAAATTGCAAAATCTTTGGATAGTTGGTATTAATCAAATTTAACTTTTTCACTTGATTAGTATAACATATTTCTTGTTTGTTCATTCATGTGAAAACAATCGTAGGGTCATGATCTAGTCTTTTAGTAGGTTTTTTTCATCATAATATTCTCTTCACAAAAGATTGTCATGTGGTAGGAGATTAATTTTTTTTTGTTATACCCAACTTCAATTTACATGGATTGAAGTTCATCAAAATTTAGTCTTAGTGGTCTTCTTTATTAATCTTGAAGAGAGTGCAAATTGTGTTTTATTAAGTCATCACCTTTTCACTAGACATTTGTTTAGGAGGATAGGATTTTTTTTTCCTATGGTAGGATACAATTTAATAATGAATGTGTTTTAAATTATGCGTTTTTTTTAGTTTGTAGAGGTGATGATCCGAATCATCTAAATAGCATTAATCTTCATTGGAATCATGGACAAAGATTTAATTTTTGTGGCGTTGTCTCTAGGTGATTTGAATAAATCTTATCTTTTTTTTTTTTTAGTTAGTAAAAATAGGGCACATAAAGATTAAAGTAATACAACAGCCAAAAAAACACTGGTAGTTATATTTGTTGAAACTGCTGTTTTTATCATTTCAGTTGGCGTAATCGGTTACGCTGTTTGCCGTAACCGGTTACGAACCCGTAAAACAGGTTTATTAGTGCTGTTGTAGTAGCGTAACCGGTTACGCTGTTTGCCGTAATAAACCTGTTTTGATAGTTATAGCTTAACTGTTTTTCTGTTTCTGTTTTGATAGTTTGTTAATTCCCAATCATTTTGTAACTTGTACTATATAAATGGTCTCACTACTCCTATTGTGATTAATGTCAATTTGTCCACTTACCCTCAATTACTCTCTATCTCTTATTTTCTCTCAATTTCTTTAATCTTCATCTTCTTCAATTGTTTCTCCATTGTTAAAACCTTAATTTGATATATGTTCCAACAATATTCGTATATTTGTGAAAGATTTATAAGGAGCGACGTGAAAAGCAAGTGATGCAACATCTTGTCCATAACACCTTAATCATTTACATTTTAGATTGACCGCCCATTTATTAGATATATGTCACCCATTATGGGATGACTTGTCTAAAGGAACAAAAAAAATGGAAAGTGACGTATCCATAGTTCACACACTCTCTTAAATAATAGGAGATTAACAGCTCGATCCTACGTTATTTGAGGAGGATTTCTTAGGTTCATGGGATCCAAACCTAAAAGTTTTTATAAATACCTTTATCTAGAGGTTGAGGGGGATGGGGGCAATCTAATATTCACATAAATACTAGTGAAATTTTCTTGAAAGTGCAAGGGGTTTGGACTACTCCTGATTTGTAGAAGGAACCAAGATAATTACATGTGTGTTTTCTTGCTCTCTTCTTTATTTCTGATCAACTTTATTATGCTCCTAGTCATCAGACTCAAATTCTATCTTTGTGATCAAAATCTGATAAGAGATTTTTAAGAGAAAACGAAGAAAAAGTTAACACAATTTAACCTCATTCTTGTATTTTTGTCACCTTTAATCTCATCCTATTACTTGCAGACATTTTCATCATGTAGGTTCTGATTTCTTCAGCCATAGTCACCAATGGTTTAGTCTTTGATTCAAGAATTACATTATTAAATACTTTTGACACGTTGTTAAGAACAGAGTCTCATTTTGTATGCGTCATAAACTGTGATTTACTCTAAACCTTGGGTGGAGTCTTCATCATATGCACAAAAGTCTCTGCACTCACCATTCCCAATGCCTTCATTTCTCTTTTCCATGCCCGGGGATAAGTTGATTTTGCAATCTTCCATATGATTTAGTTTAACAACATTCTAGGGTACTTCTCCCTAAAGTTATTATACAAGTGCCTCACACAAAACCTTTGCTCAACCCCAAGAAAAAACTTATCCATAGTAGGCAACAAACCCTTCAATACAACATACAATACCATATAAAATACATGAATACAATTACAACTAAAATACAACTTAAAAGAAATGAATGAATTCAAATTCAATTAAAATACACCATACATTTTGTTTATTAGAAATGAAAGTGTAGAAAAGACGCCCATCCTTACCTCCAAGATCATTAATAAAAAGTTCTAAACTCAGACTTAGATACATCATGTTGTATATAAATATCCATACTTAAATGCACCTTACAAAAATCTTCAATGTCTAATGCACCTTTGTCGTCACTCAAAATATTCATCCCAAACATTGGGTTTGTGTACCATATTGTGTCTATTTCCCTATAACCTAGTTCCTTCTTTATGGAAACCAACTCAAAATAACTATACCTGTTAACATCAATTCTTAATTTTATCACAGTTCCTCCTTCATATACAGTTAGTTCATTTTCTAAAAATGAACCACCATGATGAATCAACAAAAGAAAATTTTCTTTCATCATTATTTACGACCAACAAAATTATAATTAGGAAGGGGGCAAAAATCAAGAAAACCCTAAAACTTAAACCTCACATAAAGCTACACATAAAATCCTAAAACTAAAAAAATTAAAGCCTAAAACCTATAAACCCTAAACTTTTGAAAACGAAAAAATCCTACTACAATTAAAACTATATCAGTTGAAAATGAAAATTCCTAGTAAGATATGAACACGATAAATCCTAAACCTAAATTAGAAAGAAGATACAAATTATTAATCGGTTTGAAAACAGAATCTTCGAGTGCGCCTTCGTCTTCGTGTTTCCTAGAAAATTATTTTTGCACCTTCGATTTTGCCTAAGTATTCATTCTCTCCAACGCTTTCATCATCGTCTTCATGACCTATTCCTCTATTAGGGTTTTCCAATACGAAAAAAATAAATGACAAACCAATGTTACAATCCTTTAATTAATCATAAGTGTATTAACTTAATCTCATACCTTTGACTTTGATTTACAAAAGTAACAAAAGAAATAACGTGACATTATGAATAAATAAATGATTAAATTTACATTTTTAGAAAATAAGATATTAAAATAGAATCAAAGATATAGTTAAGAGACAAAAAATGATATTTAGCTAAAATGCTTTTAAAGATTTGTAGAATACAGTATATTATAATTATAAAAAAAAATTGTCAAGAAAAATCTTTTTAAATTCTTATATTTTAAAATAGAGGAAATAATTTCTTAATCTTTATCAAGGAAACTAATGTGTCACACTCGTTAAAGGAAGAGATCAAATCCTAATACATGGTAAAGTGTGAAATAGTGAATCTCGTGAGTCTTGTCCAAATTATGCATAGACATGAATAGCCACATTTTTTATAAGATAACCCACCATCTAAAAAGTTTCTTATGGAACAGGGATATGATACTTTTCATTAGAAAAAAAAGAGATTTACAAATTATTTTTCAAAAAAAAAAAAATATAGAACAGAACAATGCAATCCAATTAACTACCACCCTCTGAATTCTGATTCTTTTTTAAATGTAAAAAAATAGCACTTGATTCATGTTTGACCCTAAAAAGCTTCAACTGAGACACTTTGTTTTTCTTTCTTGGTCTCTTTACCCTAATAGCTAGAAAGGTGGAGTGGACACCATTATGTCTGTCCTCTGGTGAGCAAAGTATCCCACAGAGATCTTCTCTCCCTTTTTAATTACACCACTTGTCTTTTTCATTCAACACTCCTAACCCTTGTCTATCTCCAAAAGTAAAAGCTGCTGCTATACTACTACTGCTATTTGCACTCTTCTTTTCTTTTTCTTTTCTTTTGCTTTTCCTCCTATATATCCATCCGTTTTTACCCTGCAACAACATTTTTATTACACACAAAATTGAATGAGAAAATAACAAGGATTTATCCATTCACAAAATGAAATAGTAATGTAAAAGAATCACATGATAAGATTTGATTTTTGGTACAATCAAATTGTGGTTGGTAAATATATATATTTGGAATGATCTGGTAATATTTCTTTGTCTTGTTTTTTTGGACATGTGGCTGGCTACCTGAGTCCGTGACATAACTTTCTGTTTTGTTATTTTCTACTTAAAAAATTCTTGTCTTGTCTTGCCATGTTGTTGTCCCCATATCATCATTCCCTTGCTAAATAAAAACAGAGTTCTAAATCCTGCTGACCAATTTCAAATCCTTTTCAACTGCCTCAATTTACTTTATTTAGTCAAAAATCATGAAAAGTTAATTTTCATCTAAGCAAGGAGATAGATTATTTTCATCTTGGTTGTTTATTAAAGAGATTGTGAAAGACAGCATAAAGAAACCACACAAGGAACCTAATTCAGTCAAATCACCTAAATGCCCTCAGCAATACTTCTACCTTTTTGTATAATGTTATTAAATAGTCAACCACTCCACACAGCATAATTAAAACAAAAACAAAAACAAACCGGCCACAGCTTTATGACATGAGAAGCACCTTTTCAGGACTACGGAAAAACTTTGAGGGGTGCCCCGCCATAATCTGATTCTTTATGATCAAAATAAAATACCCTCTTATAAACTAAATGACCGATATGCCCTTTCCTAATACTACTAACATTGAGTGTCGGTGGCCCGACAATACTTGTGTTCTTTCATTCTATCAGACCATATAACAACAATTGTTTGCCTAACCATTTTATAATTCTATAATGTACTGATGAGGAGACAAGTTACATAATTTCACGTCCATGAACATGAGTACACAGAAGCTGACAAATTCATTCAATTCAATTCTTTGCTGGTGAATGATTAAATTTAATGCAGTAGCTATTAATCTATTATGATATGATTAACCTGTGTGGAATTTTTCATCTTTAAAAGACATCCACAAGTTACGGGGTTGATTACCAAAGACAGTGGTTGTGTTGTGTTTATTTACCAGTCAGTTGAAGTTTCAAAGTGTGTTAGAGGTACCACAAGTTGTTCTGGTGGGTCTGATACTCATAAATGTGTTTGAATGGATTAGAGGTGAAAACAATAGGTGCAATGTGTTCAACATTTTTCACCCCATCAACAGAGTTTCTACAGATATCATAAAAGTTGAATTGTCATCTGATTTATTACATTGAACAAATAAATTTAGAATCTAGAAAATGGTACTAGTTGATCAATGTAGGACATGTTAGTGTTTTTCTATACACAAAAATAATATCTGAATAGTATTTTCACTGTTTTATCTACTATTTTAATTTCAATAAAGATGCTTTCACCTTAGTAATTACTAGTAACTCAAAGGGTCCACTAAAAAACATTAATTGCAAGGATGTCTGTAAATTATTAAATTCTGATAAAAACAAAAAACAAAACTAGAATTAAGTGCTTACCATTTTCTTTAGAGGTTTCGGTATGGGCTTCTAGGTGGGTTTTGGAGTAGCTTGTTTGAAAGCAACAGTGGGAGCTATTCTGCAGCTCCTCCTCTGATGCTCTTGAACAAGTTCTCCAGCAAGCCAATCGAGTTTCTGGAAATTACTCTGCTCCCCAATCTTCTTCCCTCCGAACAGAACTGACTCTACATTTTCCTGCTTTAACATTTCCTCTGCTATTCCCATCAGCATTTTGACATTGCTGGGACTCGCGTCTGTATCCCCACTCGGTCCACATTGCCCCATACTTGACCCATTTGCCTGTCATGTTCATGTAACAATTGCTTCGCTTAGAAGTAAGTACTGAAGCTATAGATCAATTCATGCATAAGTAACTCAAAATCACAATTCCTCATCAATTTAGAATTACCAAAAAGATATTTATTTCACTACACATAACTCAAGTAAAAGAGTATATCATCAAATTCAACTATGCAAGTAGGTATAAGGGACCAATTGAAATTCAATTCTTTGAAATAATCTCTTCCTTGATCCCAAACACAGAAAACAACACATATCCACTTCATTTCTGTGGCAGAGACAGACAGTAAACACCCCATCATTCCATGCTATATCTAACTAATTACCAAAACCATGGTCCAACAAAAATAGCAAAAGTTTCCTAAAATCAAAACACATTCTTCGGGACAAAAAATAGACAACATTTATTAACATCAAAACACATCCCCAAACAAGTCCAAATCCAGCTATTTCAACCCATACATAGCCTTCAACTTGCTACATACAAACAAGGCAAAAGATATCCCTATGAAGCAAGCCCCACACCCCCTTACTCTCTTGCTGGTATGAAATTGACTCTATTTAATTCCCTCTAACTTTTATCAATTCAACATCAACGGTTTCTTTCTCACCACAGTATTCTCAAAATCAACCAAAAACTGTAACTAAACTAAAATATCCAATTAAATCAATTCAGTTGGTAATTATGCAAAGATATCCGATCGTAAGAGTGAGTTCCAACACGCGAAGACATTCCACTTTAGAGACTAATAGATAGTAAATTGAATTTTAATAGCATTTAATCATGATCATACCTGAATTCGAACATAATTAGTACTCCGGCAATGACCGAACGCCATCGCCACGGACTGATCGACAAGGTCCGCCGAGGCATCACTCGAAATACGCGCCATCGGCCGAGCCCAATCCTTAGCCTTCCAGCGAGTCACACGATCATAATCACACTTAACTTCAACCAGTTGACCGGTTCCAAGAGAAAGCACAAGAAGATCCTCCACGCCTCGCACGAACGGAAACTCCTGTTTGTTATGCAGCACGTGCGTGATTGCCGCACCGGTTGGGTTACTCATCGCCAAACCACCATCAACTGCCACGCATTTGGTTTGTCCATCAACAGACCGCATTTGAACCGGTTCCAACAAACCCGGTTCAGCCGAAGTCGCTCTACACACTTCCCACAAACGAAAATCAAAACTATCCGTTTCCAACGCGTCGGCACGTGAGAACAAAAACGGCGCCGTACTTGATAAATCATAGCACGGTATCAGAACCGGTTTCAGTGTATCTTTCAACGTTAAACAACGACCGTTCTCCGCCGTAAACGCTTCTTTAACGATTCTCTCCATACCAGCAGTCGCCGTTTCAACTGAACTCGAACTTCCACTTCCGAATATCCTCTTCAAAAACCCGCGGCTGCCGGAGCCTCCGTAGAATCTCTTCCCCTGTTCCGCTAGTAACCGCCATGTATCATCGGCTGAGTAAATCGGTTTTCGTTGATCTTTTGTCGCGAAAAGCATCGCAGTGAATATACCTCCGACGCCGGAGCCAGTTGCCACGTCGAAATAATCCGCGATTCTCGCGTTCTGGTCACCTGACTTTTTCTTCAACGCGTTTTCAAGATACGCAAGTGCTTTTCCGGCGAGAATCCCACGCATGCCACCACCGTCGATTGCGAGTATACATATCTTCCCACGCTGATTCTTAACGGAGGAAACTCCGTCAACGGAAGCAACGGTTGGAGTTTGTTGAGAATCAGGAATTTGTTTAGGGAACCAGAGTTTTTGTTCATCGTAGCCAAAGAGAAACTTGCTTTCGAGAATAGAGAAAATTTCGTAGCTGAGCTTATCCGTTTCAATACTTGGTTCTTGCATTTCGAATTGATCAATAGAATCCATTTTTCAAGAAAAGCGATTATTGTGCGTTTGTATGTTGCATGGGTTTATATATATAATCTGGATGAGAAGAAGAAAAAAAAAAACCTTGGAACTGACGCCTATAGAAAAAGAAAACAAATGGAGGGAAAGATAATTAAATTAAAACAATTTATTTTTTCTTTCTTTGAAAAATTAATTCAAGAATTGAACCAAGTATGATAGAGTTTGGGATATATAAAGAGGAAAGAGGGAAGTATAAAAAGTTGAGTCTAGTAGTTGAACAGTGAAAAACTAATTGTAGGAAAAGAGAAAGTGAGTCAAAACTAAAGGTGGCGTTTTGCACTCTAAAATCCCACTCTTATGTGTGTCTGTTCCTTTTGCCGAAAGTGGCTAAGCTAGGCGTTCTCTATGTATGTAAACATCAAACGCAACCAACCAACAAACAAGCACCGAACAAAACCAGAAAATGCCAAATCACAACAGCTAGATGCACCACCAATCACCATATTTATATTATATCTATATAAAAACTTTATAGATACTAACTTATTCTTTATTTTAACTTTTTTTACTACTATGACCATGATATGATTCACTCATGCTTTAATGTGAAAAACAAATGTAAAACAATAGGGAAAGGACTAATATGTAATATGACCTTCTTAATTACAAGAGGGGAACAAGGTGTGGGGTCATACAATAGAAATTGTGTTTTTGAAATTGGCTTTGCCAATCACTCACCGACACTTGTACATGGTCAATTTTGCTATTTGTATCGTAATTCGTTAACGTTCCCATCCTTCATCAACGTTCTAATTTTGCATTTGTTTTTCTTTCATCTAGATAGATAGACTTGCGTACTCTACAACATAGGGGGCAAGGGACGAGATATTATTGACCAAACTATACCGTAAATTTTCGTAGGCTGTTTTTTAGATCTTAATTTGTCCCTAAAACCTATGTTTTACAATCCAATTTAGGACGGTTTATTTAAGATGGATTGGAGCTATTATTCAAAGTCTTATAAAATAGATAGCTAACGAGTGCCCCCGGAACACTCTTTAAGGATACTAAATAAAGAAAACATTCTTTACAAAAGTCAATATTTCAAATTCCAATACATTTTCAATCCATTAAATACACGCATTTTAATAAAAACTTACCACTTTAATTACTTAAAGAGTGCCCCAGGGGCACTCGTTAGCATTTCCCAATAGATAAAAGTATCAATGTAGTTTATTTAAGTGATCCCTTTTTTCATTTAACGAAGGAGTTTTTTTGGGTTGAATCTATTAATGTCTTTAAAGCTCAACAAAATGTTTTTATTGACAACTGGGTCACTTATGACTTTTTTTTTATACATGGTCACTTTTGACATGAAATTTAAGGATAGTAAAATAAAAAGAAATAATTGGTATTTTTACATGAAGAAATTAGAGAGGTGGTCAAAGATGTGGAGTCTAGAAAAAGATATTGGTCTAGTATATAGAGAATAGTGGCGGAGGCAGAAAAATTATAAAGTATAGGCAAAAAATTTAAAGACTGCAAATTCATATTGTATGTGTTCTATACTCAGGATGCTTGTGCGGACGCGGCCTGGATTGAACCCTGGATGAAAAGACATCTATGAAAGTCAACCGAGGACTACCCTTTAGGCAGCATCCGAATACACTAGTCGGTTTACAAGAGGAAGTCGGGTACATGTGAGGAACACGTACCTAAGGCACATGAGGAGTCGTAACACAGCTCGGGTGTAACGCTTGGCTGTTACGTACAACTCGGCCATAACTAACACTTGAATATGTCATTCATAACTTGATCATAAAGACGTAGAGAGCGTTTGTAACGATGGGAAGTCCAAAGGACACCTCTTTAATGAGGTTCTAAGGACCAAATCAGGGTTATAAATGGGGCTCCCGCAAGAGGGTTAAGCAAGACACTCATTCTTGGAACAAAGTGTACATCACACTGCTTCAAAATACCCTACGTAAGTAACAACATCATCGTGTTCCATAGCTTCCCTTACATATAAGGGCAAGCTCCACCTACACTAAGTTCTTACACAAGAACAATATATAATATATAAATAGTCTAAAAATAAAAGTAATAAAAGAGATGAAACATAACCTTTCCGAGACTTCTTTGTGGTGAATGTTCGAATAATATCAATATCATCAAGTGGCTTGAATATCTCCCGCTCGGTGTAACATATCATCAAGTCATTGAACCATACATCATTGATCTTATAGCGCAATTTAGACTTGATAATCTTCATTGCTGAAAAAGCCCTTTCAACGAATGCTGTCAACACCGACAATATCAAAGCTAACTCAATAAGTTTGTAAACTAGTAAAAATACCAAGTGTTTCTCAGTTTGAATCATTTTCATAGCCAAACTTTGACGTTTTCACAAGTGGAAAATGAAGCATTTCTTTTTACTTGAAGAACATAAGTTTCAAGTTGATCCCTTATTGTTCCACGATCATCATCAGAAAAGTCTGCATCATAAATATCAGCAAGACGAGCAAGCTTGTCAACATCAAACTTGGAGAAAGAGTATTTGGGGTCAAGACATGAGAATCAATCAAGGATAACATTACTTCCTTCACTAAAGCGGTGATCCATCTCCACACATATTTTGTCAATAGCAACATAAAAAATCTCTGCACTATACTGATGTAGATTAGTGATAGTCCTCCCTTATACCCTTGAACGATTCCAAACCGGTATTTCGTCATCCATATTTGGCATTAGAATACCTTTAGCAACACAAAATCCTTGGACATCGGAAAATAAATTATCCCAACCACTCTCTCTCATTGTGGCTAACCGAATTTTGACAACATCAACTAATTTCATGGCAATCACAATATTAAGATCTTTTCTTTGGAAGACATTTGAAAGCTTGTTTGTGATACCAAACAACTTTAACATTAACTTTAAAATAAAAGCAAATTTAACGCTCTCCATTTTTTTATCAAACCCGCTACTTGAGATGGTCCACGTCCATCTTCATCAACCATAGTAAGCACCTCTAACACGGAGGACCGCATTTGGCCCAAATGAAGCAACGTAGTATGATGTGAATCCCATATAGTATCTGTAACACCCTCCTAAACCCCGTGAAAATTATATAAAATTTAGAGTAAAACATAAAAACAAGGGTGCCACAATTAAAATAAATTAATTTATCATAAGTCAATTGTCATGCTACACTTAGGAACAAATCATCAAATTATCATAATCGTGTTTCTACACAGCGGAACATTCTTCAACGGATAAGCATAACATCGTCTATGCAATATCCCACAAAATAAATCCAAAACAAATAGATAGAGTTATAATCAAAATTCTATACCAGCGTTCCCTAGTGTTACAATATTAGAGCATGACACTTGACGCTATACTAAACACACTGACTTATGAGCTAATCCTCACCAAGTCGAAAGTCGCTATCCTCAATCTGAAAATGACAACATGTAAGGGTGAGTCTCATTCACAATTAGCAAATATTATTGCATCATAAACAATAACACATCATAGTTATATTATTCACCCAATTGTGTTATATTCAGACAATTCAACAACACACAACCAACACATTATCAATTCATAACACTGAAACACATACAATCATATTATAAAAATCAAGCATATGAATGAACTGACACTATGCATATGGTACCAACATCATCAATGGGAATAACCTACCGACTGATCCAACATCGTCAAGATACGGCCCTGCCAGCACAAATTCCACACAATGGGAATTATGCCCTTCACTGATCCAACACATCATCTAGATACAGCCCTCATCAATGATTTATGAATGAATGCACACGTATAACATACTTATTACATCTTCGATCCGATGAACAACATCGTCTCATACTCTTACCATCATCATCATAAAAAAGCATGTATATGTATCAGCATCATTCAATATAAATCAATTATCATCATCATCATCATTAAGAACCTACATGTATCCGCATCAATCCTCATAATCATCATCCATAAAGAACATACATGTATTCACATCATCCAAAACAAATCAATCATCATTATACAATTCTCAACAATCATCACATAATCATGTTTTCAAACACATCTTATATTGTCACATTTCATCATATATGTCAATAATACATCATCCATCAAACTAACAAAATATTCACATCATACTCATATCCTCGCCTAGAATGTCTCATAAGCTTCATCATACAATCAAACAAATCATCACACGACTCATATTTTAAACATAGCATGTATCATCATATCTCATCATATATGTCCACAACACATCATTCATCAAAACGAGCAATCATGGTTTAAAAATAAATTCGAGCTATTGCTCATTTCATCATTATAACACAAAGAATATTTCTTAAGCTTCATCCTGCTCAAAATGAAACTTAAAACAGGCCAACAGTTCAAAAGTTACGCATCATCAAACTTTCAAAAATCACAAAACAGAAAATTCTGCACACACGCCTGGTCATATGCGTACCATACGTGTATCAGCAGAGGCTGATTCTCACAGAAAATGCTTCATACGCGTATCACTCCACCGTACGTGTATCACCCTGCTCCATACGTGTACCATACGCGTACCGGCAGAAGGTTGTGCTGCGACGGGACAAGGCGGCGTACCATACGCGTACGGCCCCTTGGGATGCCCCTCATACGCGTATCATACGCGTATCATACACAAACCACTAGCGACTTCTCCAAAACTAGCAATCGTACCAGTTCGTCTTCCACTCGTTTTCACCATAACAGTCTGCGATTTTTGAGTCTAAAACAACATCTTTACACACTTTAACTTATAGGATTCATTCAACTTCAACAATCTATCATCCTATATCAGTTTTACACATTAAAAACCTAACTTCTACTCAGTTAGTTAGAAGCCCATATTCACAGATTCAGTTTCCATGGATGAACACAACAACACATCAAACAAACACCATATTCATACCATAACATCAATTCACACACAATTATGCACGGAAATTAACATAGGTAACATCGATTATATGATCTATTCAGAAATTATTCTAAACCCCAATCTAATCATATAATCAATCGACCTAAACAATACCTCTAATCAACATTATCATCTATAATATGATAAGAGATGCTAACCGAAAGAGTCCCCCCTTACCTTAGCCAAGAATATGGACTTTTCCCCTTCTTCTCCATCAATCCCGTCAGCCCCCTTTCTTCAAATTCAACAAGAATCTCCAATTTTCAAACTCGCTTATCTCCCTCATCAAGAACTTCCCTGACACGAACTAATATATCAAATCAAAGGAAATTTCGTGTAGAATCCAAATCTTCAAGAATTACCTGATTTGGAGCTACAAGCAGAAAGTTATGACTCATTTTGTGAGGGTTGCACCATGAATACGAAAATGAGTTTTGTCCATGAGTTCTTCTTCTCTACCTCTTAGGTTTTCCTCCTCTATTTCTCAATTTCCTCTTATTTCCTTATTTTATGAAAACATAACATAATTTAGTAATGGGCTCAACAACTTAACACCCCCTAATTACTAAATACCACACTTGGCCCAAAGACCAATATTCCATAATTCCTCCAATTAGTTCAACGAAAATACTAAATAATTCTAAATATTAATTTAATTTCCGATTAAATTAAAATAATAAAATATGGGGCGTTACAGTATCCCCAGGTCTAGTGAGACTAGATGATTGGTGCAAGCCCTTTCCTCTAGATATATCACCAATCTCAATTTTATTTAAAATATCTTGATGTTGTGCCTCCGTCAAAGAATCCTTTCTCTTACAAGATGCACTTGTTGTGGTCACAATCAAGGAGATGTACTCAAAGAAATCATGAATAGATGAGAAACTACTAGCAATAGATACAACAACCAATTGCAAACGGTGAGCATAACAATGGACATAGAAAGCATAAGTGTTTTCATCTAGAATCTTTCTTTGCAAACCATTAAAATCACCTCTCATATTTGAAGCTCTATCGTGTCCTTGCCCTCATATCCTTGAAATAGATAACGTGTGCGTATCAAGAATACCATAAAAAGCATCCTTTAATGACTCAGATGTAGTATCTTTGACATGATGTAAAGCAATAAATCGTTCCACAACATTCCCTTTGCCTTTCAAAAACTTAAAACAAATTCAACAATTTTACTTGGCGGCATAGAGAATAATATGTAATGAAAATTAGAAAATATAAATATTAACCTCAACATCACCGTCATTTGCTCTTTGACGGATATATCACGTCCTTCATTAATAAGCACGGAGAATTGTCCATCACCAAGTTCTTCATAATCCCATTGGTAACTTCATGTGCACAACACATTTCAAAGCTCCTTTTGAATGTCACCGGAACTCATTGTGCAATTTTTCCCACCACGGTCAAAAGCATCCCTAACTTGTCCATTAGTAGATTTTACCTAATCTAGCATCTCTCTAAAATTGCCCTTATTTAGAGAAATAGAGGATTCATCTTGGCCACGGAAATCCATGCCTTGTACAATGAGGCATCTTGAATAATCTACAAAACAAGTCAAATGAATCTTATACAATTCTTCTGATTCCTTGGTTGCTTTAGAAAATTTACTTGTCACGCTTTGTTTTTTATTATTATAATCATCGTAGTGCTTGACACATGAGTAGGGTAAACTATTATGACTACCAACGTGATCTTTAAATCCTTGATATGAATGCTTCCAATATTTATATTAAATTTAGCAAGTAATTATAATAGTTAAAAAAGCAATTATAATAACATCTACTTGACTACTTCTTTTAGATAGTAATTATAAAAGAAATTATAAAAATAATTAAATTCAACAAGTTATTAAATAAGCATTCTTCAAGTTATTCAACTGAAAAAGTTATTAAATTATAAAAGCATCTTCTATTTCATCATTTTTATGCATCTTTTGCTTCAACAAGTTCTTAAACAAGTTACCTTTCCTTTCCTGACTGAGCTGAGTCGCAGAGGAGGAACAGAGACTGATAACGAGTCGACGGCGGTTACGAAAATGGTGGAGCAACGGAGGAGACAGAGAGGTGGAAGGAGACTGATAGTAAGGAGAAGGTGATGCAGGCGACAACGGGAGGGAGGAAGTGCGGTGCGGCGACGGAGGGAGATTATGATATGGCGTGATTCACTTTTCCGTTTCTATTTCTCTTCACTTCTTTTTCTTTATGTTTTTTTTAAACACATGTATATTCAAAAACATATTGGGCCCGAGCCTGGGCATGTGCCCATCCTGGCCGAGCCCAAGAACCGCCCCTAGAGGAGATAAAGGAGAAATTGTGCAAGAACGAGCTTTAGAAGTGAAAGGAGGAGAAGGAGTCATCTAATATAATAGAGTTCTGTCCAGAATTAGGGTGTGTATTTTAAACAAATAAATGTTAATATGCTTTAGGTTTTGGTGTTGGTAAAGGAAGTAAATGACAACAGTCACTAAGAGAAGGACATTCTTTTATTGATTAAGAAGGCATTACATTTTTGTATAATTTTATTCTTGATTCCTCTTTTATTCCACTTTGGAGGCCCCAAGAGATGTGCCTTCATACTTTTGAACCTTTAAAGTTAAAGCTTCCTCAGACTTCTTATTCTCTTCCTTTACTTGTTTCTTCATCAACTTGGTAATCTCCTTCTTAAAATCCCTTTTTCAGCCATATACTATTTACGTTTACCCATTTTAGTTGTGATGTGATCTGGATTTTTACGTTTACCCATTTTTATTAGAAGAAATCTTCCTTGAAGACTGTGCATCAAGAATCTTAATTTGACTATCTTTAAGACCATGCTTAGATTCTCTTTGTTGTTGTTTCTGCAAATGTATATTTATCTTTTTACTCAGATTCTCTCTTATCTCTTTTTTTTTATCTTCTATGTGTAGACATTATGGCGACATTATGATTCGAACCAATGACCTATAATTATTTCACAACGGTTGAAAAATTCAACCCTAGTTATACGTAGCGCGCTAATTAACTTATAACAACGGTCACACGCCCATTGTGAAAACCAGAATACATACAATCACACTTTACCTAACAATGGACGTACAACCGTCATTATATGTGTTTCAGAACCGTTATAATATGTGTTTTCCGTAGTAGTTCCACCAAGTGGTTGTTGTTGAGTCAATGTTTTGACTCCCTGTTTGGGCCTCTCAACTGGGCCAAACGCCATTTTTCTTATTCACCCATGTTTGTTCTTTCTGCACCTCTCATCTGAGACAAAAAATGGTTGGGCCTTGGTTCTTTGAGCCCAAACGCCTTTGCTCTTCCTCCCCCTCCTTTGCTTCTTGGAAACACCTATTTTTGGTAGGCCTTTTATATTCCGATATTTTATGCTTGGCCCATCTGTTTTATTTTTTTCTTTATTTTCATTTCATTTTTTATTATTTTTCTTTTCAATAATTAATTGATTTTTTAATAGATTTTAATTAATTTAATTAATTTTACTTGATTATTTTTATTAATTAATGTGTATTAACCTAATTAATTAAGATATTTTTTTATTAAAATAGTCAATGTTTACCATTATTAGACTTTAGATATTTTCTTATGATTTTTTCTTTACCCACCTCCCTATGGGGGTCACCTCCAGCGAAAACCCCACTTTACCCCTGCTTCGGAAATGCATTTCCGAAATATTTTTTTTCTAAATTTTTCCAGACTTCGGAAGTGCATTTCCGAAAAAATCCCAAAAATTGGGATTTTGATTAATTCGGAGATGCATCTCCGAAAAAACAAAAAAAATCTAAAAATTCCAAAAATTAATTTTAGGATATTAATTAATTCATATATCATAAGTTTGATATAATTTATGAGTAATAATGAATAATAATTATATATTTTGATATAATTTATGAGTTATGAATAATAATTATTATATATTTTTATTCTAATTCATATTTTAAAATTTAAAATAATTTTAATTAAAAAAACTAAAATAATTTCACTTACAAAATGAGTTATAATTTTTTATTTATATATTTATATATTTAAAATAACTATTATGTATTTACAAAAAAATTAAAAAAATGAGTGTTTTAATTTATATATTTATATAATAATTATTATATATTTATAAAAATTATTATATATTTATATATTTATATATTTATATAATAATTATTATATATTAATTATAAATATATTTATATATTTATATAATAATTATAAAAATTTAAAAAATGAGTGTTTTAATTTATAATAATTATTATATATTTATATATTTATATACTAATTATTATATATTTATATATTTATATATATCCCTTACAAAATTAATAATTATTATTATATATTTATATATTTCTATTCTGATTCATAATTAAAAATTAGTTATAATTTTTTATTTAGTTTAAAAAAATTAAAAAAAGATTTTGTCTTGATTTTATTTAATGAACAAATTTTATATTTAATTCTATATAATTCAAAATTTACTTATGGAATTAAATTTTTTTTTGATTTATATAAGTTAGTAAAATAATTTTTAACTTTAAAATTGTTTAGTAAATTTTGATTCACCTTGATTTTATTGATTCACCTTCATTTTATACCTATTAATTGTATTGATTCATCTTGATTTTAATTTTTTATAATTATTGAATTCTTTCGGAAGTGTATATCCGAAACATTCCAATACCAATTTGGTCTTGGAATATTTCAGATATGCATCTCCGAAGACACCCCCTCCCAAAAAAAATGTTTTCGGAAATGCATCTCCGAAAACCCAAAAAGGGGTGTTTTCGGAAATGCATCTTCGAAAACACCTTTTTTTTTCGTGTTTTCGGAAGTGCATTTCCGAAATAAGACAAATTTTGAAGAAAAAAAGCATTTCGGAAATGCATTTCCGAAGTGAGGGTATTTTGGGTTTTTTGCCAGAGGTGACCAAGAAGATAGGGAGGTGGGTAAAGAAATTTTCTTTCTTATTTGTTGTGGCTTTATTTTTAGACTTATTTTTATTTAATTTTACCATGATATGTTCTATTTGACACAATGTATCCCCACCCTTGCGTTTGTATTGTTTGATTATTTTCTTTTTGCTTTTTATAATTCTAACTAGTTATTACTTCAAGATTGATAAAATGAATAATTTTTAAAAAGATAAAGTTAGGTTTGATTCAACGTCAAATATTTTTTGCAAATCAAATTTAATTGAATGCAATGCTAAAACGTTTGATCCAACATCAAATGTTGTTTTTCTCGACTAACGCAAATCTATTTTTATGTTGTCTTAAAAATAATTAAATTTAAATTAAAAAAATTAATGTATTTATTTTAAAATGTTATTTATCATAAGGGCATTATATACTTTTAAAAATTATGCAATACTTGTCTGTTCTCTATTTCTTCTCTTATTCTCTTAAATTAAGCAATATTTTAATTCTATCATTTTTATTTCACTTCTTACACTCTCTTATCTATTTTTCTCTTTACAAATTCTCTTCCAAGTTAAAGACACCTTAAAATATTATTGTGATTTGAAGGAAATTTTTCAAGAATTGTGTCTAAATTTTGATATATAATTAAATTTTCAATTTTTTATTTTAAAAATATTATATTTCTTTTTTTCCAAAAATTATATATCTTATGGGTGCATTTGATTTGTAAAATATGAAGTATTGGACAGAATACTACTAGACATTACAAAATAATACAAAATTTTTTTTGTATTGTACCGTGTTTGATGGTTAATGGACAAATATTTTCTCGATTTTGCTTGATTTCTCTATTCACCAGACAAGATGATATAATTTTTACTATAATATTATTTATAAAATATAATATTCATGATTCAAAATATTGAATAATAAGGAGAAAAATAATGAAGAAATTATTTTTTTACTCTACTTTGTTTAATCTGTTTATGCAGTAAATAAAATAATATAATTTTTTATTGATATAAAAATATTGATACTTATGAATCAAAATATTAAATGATAAGAAAAGAAAAAATAATTAATAAATATTTTTATGTACTTTATTTGTTTGATATGTTGATGAACTGAATACAAATAATATAATTTTTATTATAATATTTTTATTAATATATTTATGAATTAAAATATTAAATAATGAGAAAGAGAGTAAAAACATGGTATTTTGATTTTTTTTTTTTGATAATTTGTGCTTGGGATAAAAAGTTGACCCATGATTTAGTGGGAGACAAAAATTTACGGTTTCGTTTAGTCCCTAGCCATATTTTTTGTCCAGTACCATGATTAATTTTTGCATTAACAGTGTACAAAAAAAGTTGTCATGTTGAGTACCTATTTTTTTAGCAAATCAAACGCACTCTATAATTCAACAAGCATTTATAAAAACACTTATATATTAGAGAAAAGTGGCGGTGCATTGCTAGTGTAGAAAAGTTTTACACTGTCAATCAATCACACGACCATGTATCTTAGAGCCGGTAAAACAACTTGAACACAAAAATTAGAGCCCATTTATTTTTCGAGCTTAAAGTACGACCTGATAAAAGCCCGAAATTTAACCGGACTAGTTCGACCGGGTTGCATGTAGCCCGCTAATTATTATTTTTTTTACAAAAATTCTAACATACTTTTTTTTATTAGTGTCCATATTTTTTAAATATAAATATAAAACGGATTCTTAATTTATAATAAATACATAATATAATTGTTTTTTACACGCATTTTACACCATCCATATTCACTCAAAGCATTAGTTAATGTAAAATATATTTAATACATCTTATATGATATGTTCTCCAATTTTAAAAACCGTGGAGAATATTTGCTTCTCTGTTTTTCTGCGCAAAGAAATCAACAAAGAAAATGGAGACCATTTTACATTCAAGATCAATTTTGAGGTCTCCTTAAATGTAACTACCACATTGTTTATTTGGTGTATCAAATTATTTGTGTTTTTTAAAGTTTACTTTTTTAATATACTTTTATAGATTTACCATGTCATTTGTAGCTAACTTACCATGTCAATTGCTCAAACTTTGTGATTCACTACTTTATTGAATGTATTAAACATCAGTGCAACACCTGCTTTTAATAAAAGAATTTCTTCCATGTAATATTGATATTGTAGATGTTGCATGAGCTAATTGTTAGAAATATCGGTGAGATCGAATGGATCCAGGCTGAATCGCGAACGGAATCACTTTCCTTAAAAGTATTTCAAGCACACTCTCGATTGTCTTAGAGTTGGAACGGCCTGAATACCCAGGATAATTCAGCCTTACTCGAGTCTGCACAAGACCGGTGAAGAAACTCGAATGCAAGGAAGCTGTCTGGAAAATATTTCAGAGGATAATGATTTTGTGTGTTGATTCCGAAAATAACAAGCTTGTATTTATAGCCCATGCAAAAGTGTGTTTCATAAGTTGCAACTCTTCATGAAACAATATTATTTAAAATATATAATTGCAATGGTTCATAAAAATACAATGCACCACTTCATGGAATGTTATGTATTTCGAATTCAAAAATCAAACTTTAGGCAATAATAAAAACATATTCGCAGTATGCCGGCCGAAGGCCGGGCCGCCCGCCGGAGCGCCACCGACGCCGCGAATAGCCCGATCGCTCCGATGCGATGTGCCTAAGTGCTCAAGTGCCGTCTACAAGCCGCCACTAGCGCCTCTACGCCCACGCCCTCGGACCCGGTCCCAGAGCCGGAGCCGGTGTCGCCGGTGGCGACACCGGCGAGGGTGTTTTTGGTAGAGACAAGTGGCATAAGGCTTGGGACCACCACATATGACTATGTGGCACTTTATCCTCTTTGGCTCTTTTGGAATGTACATTGTTCCAAGTGATATATAAATGCTTTTAAAGTTTGCTCCACTTTCTATGTGGGACTATTTATGAAGCATTTATTGCCATTCTCACATTTGTCATTTTGGAACATAACTTGATGGAATTAATCCTCATAATTTCCAACAATCCCCCACTTGTTCTAATAATGACAAATCTAATAATTCCAGAAATATAATATAAAGAGTGTTAATACAGTTAGGTATCTTTCGATTTAAAACTTAACTTTAGTGAGGACAACACAAAGTTTAATCGGAATATTAGGTAGCAAAGCTTTTAAACCATGAATCCATATGATTAGACCGGTGTCGCCTTACACACACTCTTTAAGGGTTCTTCCTCTGCATAACTCGCCTAGCACTTATTTATGGCCATGTGCTATCCTGTTTCATGAATTTTTCATGAGAGAAACTCCAACTCTCACTTTGAGACGGCACCATCTCGAAATTCACATAGGTGAAGTTCATATTGTGTTCTTTTCCACAAGACACGTACCCCTGGTATTGAACTTCATTAAGAGTTTTTTTAAAGTAAAACTCAACCCTCGTTTCAAAGTCAACATTATCACGAAATGTTTGACAATTATCCAAATCAACGACTTGTTGTTACCCATTGAAAATCTTGAAGTTAATGTTCTGTTAACATAAGATTGGGTTGCCGCCGTTGTCGGAACTCTTACTCAAGGAGTTTCAACCCCATGCCTCTCGAGGTTGTTTTTACTAAGTCTCTGGCCAGTGGCTTAGTAAACGGATCAGCCAAATTATAGCTTGTTCGTATATACGTGAGTGAAATGATTCCATCCTTAATCAACTTTCTCACGAACGAATGTCTAAGTCCTATATGCCTAGACTTTCCATTATACACTTCGCTGAATGCTCTTGCTAGAGTGGCTTGGCTATCGCAGTGTATCATAACCTTTGAAACATTGTCCTTAGCCAATGGAACTTCTAAAAGAAGATCCCTCAACCATTCTGCTTCTTGACCAGCGGAAGCGAGAGCCACAAACTCTGATTCCATGGTCGAAAGAGTGATGCATGTTTGTTTCTTGCTCCTCCAAGAAATTGCTCCTCCAGCTAGTGTAAATATCCAACCAGTTGTAGATTTATGATCTCCAACATTTGATATCCAACTCGCATCAGTATATCCTTCTAATATGGCAGGAAACTTACCATAATGAAGGCCTAGATTTTTGGTCTTCAGTAAGTAGCCAAAAATTCTCGTGATTGCCTTCCAATGTTCATTGCTTGGGTTGCTAGTAAATCTACTCATTTTACTAACTGCAAAAGATATGTCAGGTCTGGTACATTGCATTAAGTACATAAGACATCCGATTGCACTTGCATATTCTAGTTGAGCCACTGCTCTTCCATCGTTCTTTTCAAGCTTGATTACATGATCAAATGGAGTGGTTACTTCCTTGAATTGTAGGTGTTTGAACTTATCAAGCATTTTCTCAATATAATGTGTTTGATTAAGTTCATAACCCCCACTATTTCGCTTGACTTTTATTCCTAAAATTGTGTCAACAAGTCCAAGATCTTTCATCTTGAAAGTGGAAGTTAGAAATTTCTTTGTTTCTAAAATCCCATTCATTTTGTTGCTAATTATTAGCATGTCATCAACATAGAGACACAAAAATATTACAGTGTCTTTGTACACTTTTGTATATAGGCACTTGTCGCAAGAATTAGGAATAAATCCATTTGACAATATTGTAGAGTCAAATTTTTGATGCCATTGTTTTGGTGCTTGTTTTAATCCATATAAGGATTTGACTAGTTTGCACACCTTCAGTTCATTTCCAGGAAGTACATAGCCTTATGGTTGTTCCATATAGATTTCCTCATCGAGATCTCCGTTTAGGAACGCTGTTTTAACATCCATTTGATGAACTATAAGATCATTCAAAGAGGCTAAGGCAAACAACAATCGAATTGTGGTTGTCCTTGCTACTGGTGCATAGGTGTCAAAGTAATCTATACCTTCCTTTTGTCTGAATCCCTTTGCCACTAATCTTGCTTTATAAGTGTTTAAGGTACCATCACTATGATATTTCCTTTTAAACACCCATTTGCATCCAATGGGCCTTGATCCCTTTGGTAAGTCGACAAGTTCCCACGTGTGGTTGGACATAATTGAATCCATTTCATCTTTGATAGCATCCTTCCAAAAAGAGGAGTCCCTGGAAGTTATTGCTTCCTTATAAGTTTTAGGATCATCCCCTACTTGAAGTATGACCGGAATACTTTGAACGAATTTTGTACTATTGCCTTCGACCAGATAAAACGAAATGGATTGAGAATCAATTTCGTCTGGTCCTAAGTTCTTTGTTTTCCGGACTCTTTTGCTTATCCTTGGTTCGGGTTGTGATTCAATGATCTGAGGAGTGCCTTCAGGTTGTATTTCTACAATCCGAGAGGAATCTTCTTCACAAGATTCTTTATTTGTGGCCGACTCCGATTCTTTATCCTTAGTGATAAGATTTTCAAAGAATTCTACATCCCGGGATTCAACAATAATATTAGACTCTAAATTTAAAAGTCTATATGCTTTACTATTTTGTGCATATCCAACGAAAGCACATCTTATCCCTCGAGGACCCAACTTGGTTCTCTTAGGATCCATATTTTTATAGTAAGCGACACACCCCCACACTTTGAAATAACCAATATTCGGTGTCATGTTTTTCCATACCTCATATGGAGAAATACCAGTTTTCTTTAAAGGAATTCTATTTATTATGTGACAAGCGGATAGTAACGCTTCGCCCCATAAATTGAAAGGTAATTCTGAATGCATTAACATAGCATTCATCATCTCTTGATATGTTCGGTTCTTTCTTTCGGCTATGCCATTTTGTTGCGGTGTTCTAGGCGCCGAACATTCATGTATTATGCCATGTTCTTCACAAAATGCATCAAATTCAGTAGAGAAGTATTCACCGCCCCTATCACTTCTAAGGACTTTTATACTTCTACTTAATTGATTTTCTACTTCTGCTTTATAAATCTTAAAGCCATTAAAAGCTTCATCTTTATGCTTTAAGAGATATACATATGTGTATCTAGAAGCATCATCAATAAAAGTGATGAAATATCTGTTTCCCCCACGGGTTAACATGCCATTAAATTCGCACAAATCTGAATGTATAAGATCAAGTAGACTTGTTTTTCTTTCAACACTTTTGAAAGGCTTTTTAATCATCTTTGATTTAACGCATAATTCACATTTGTTAAAATCATTGATGTTACATGATATCATTCCAGATTTAATTAGTCTCTTCATTGAACTAATACCAGTATGTGCTAATCTATTATGCCATAAAGAAACAGAATCAAGCATATAAGCAGAATTAGAAATTTCATTAATCATATTGTTGGTAATACATAGTTTGATCATTCCCTCAGCGGAATATCCTTTTCCAACAAATACACCATTACGGGTCAATATAAGTTTGCCCGATTCATAAACAGATTTAATACCAGGTTTTCCCAATAAATCCCCACTAACAAGATTCCTATTCATGTCTGGGACATGAAGCACATTGACAAGAGTAATTTTCTTTCCGGAAGTGAAGTTAAGTTCAACCGATCCAGTTCCAACAACTTTAGATCGTACTTCATTTCCCATTTGTACCTCTTGTCCATCATTTGTCTCAGAATAGGTTTTGAATGCAGCCCTGTCATAGGAGACATGCACCGTGGCACATGTATCGTACCACCAGCCTTGAACTTTGCCCTGGATTGCCATAATCTCGCTCACAGTAGCGATTATGTCATCATTTGAATGAACAGCATTGATCTCATTCTTTGATTTGTTGTGCTTGCAATCTCGAGCATAATGTCCAGGTTTTCCACAAACAAAGCATCCGGTCTTTGGACCTTTCTGACCCCCAGAATTCTTGAACTTGTTAAGTTCCTTTTTTGGTCCTAGATGACGCTTGTTGCTATCATGCTTCTTTCTTTCTTTGTTGGTCACAGCATTGGCTTTGGAAAGACCTGCAGATTCTGATTTTTCCCTTGCCTTCGATTCCTCCTCGATTCGAAGGTGTTTCTGGATTTTCTCCAAGGAAAAATCCTCAGAACTGTGCAGCAATTTCTTTCTATAGCCTTTCCACGAAAGTGGCAATTTTGCAATGATTGCACCAACTTGAAAGGTTTCTGGGATGTCTATTTTCACTGCTTTGATTTTGTTCACCAGGACTTGCAATTCGTGCACTTGGGGAAGAATTGGTTTGGCGTCTACAAATTTAAAATCAAAGTACTTAGAAATTAAAAACTTTTTCGTACCTTCTTCTTCGGCCTTGAATTTAAACTCGAGGGCTTTCCATATCTCAACCGCGGAGGGATTGTCCGTATAGAGGTCGTAGAGACGATCAGATAATGTATTTAGGATATGTCCACGACACAGCAATTCGTCCTCCTTACGTTTCTTACGTTCTTTTTTGACTTCGTCAGAATCATCATCTGTTGGTTCTGGAATTGGCGGAAAGTCAGGATCTAAGACATATTGAATCTTCAGGGCAGTCAGAAGGAATGTCATCTTGTCTTGCCATCTGGTGTAATTAGTTCCGTCAAAACGATCCAATTTGACAAGATCCTGGTTCATAACTTTGATGCTTGAAACTGCAGCGTCGGAAGCCATTGAAGAATAAATACTTTTAAGATTGTTAGAAATATCGGTGAGATCGAATGGATCCAGGCTGAATCGCGAACGGAATCACTTTCCTTAAAAGTATTTCAAGCACACTCTCGATTGTCTTAGAGTTGGAACGGCCTGAATACCCAGGATAATTCAGCCTTACTCGAGTCTGCACAAGACCGGTGAAGAAACTCGAATGCAAGGAAGCTGTCTGGAAAATATTTCAGAGGATAATGATTTTGTGTGTTGATTCCGAAAATAACAAGCTTGTATTTATAGCCCATGCAAAAGTGTGTTTCATAAGTTGCAACTCTTCATGAAACAATATTATTTAAAATATATAATTGCAATGGTTCATAAAAATACAATGACCACTTCATGGAATGTTATGTATTTCGAATTCAAAAATCAAACTTTAGGCAATAATAAAAACATATTTGCAGTATGCCGGCCGAAGGCCGGGCCGCCCGCCGGAGCGCCACCGACGCCGCAAATAGCCCGATCGCTCCGATGCGACGTGCCTAAGTGCTCAAGTGCCGTCTACAAGCCGCCACTAGCGCCTCTACGCCCACGCCCTCGGACCCGGTCCCGGAGCCGGAGCCGGTGTCGCCGGTGGCGACATCGGCGACACCGGCGAGGGTGTTTTTGGTAGAGACAAGTGGCATAAGGCTTGGGACCACCACATATGACTATGTGGCACTTTATCCTCTTTGGCTCTTTTGGAATGTACATTGTTCCAAGTGATATATAAATGCTTTTAAAGTTTGCTCCACTTTCTATGTGAGACTATTTATGAAGCATTTATTGCCATTCTCACATTTGTCATTTTGGAACATAACTTGATGGAATTAATCCTCATAATTTCCAACACTGATTATGCATGTAGTTAAATTATATATTTTAATTACTCAATACTTATATATACTTTAATTTTTATTTTATGTTATATTAATTTTTTAAAAATATTTTTAATTAAAAATATTAGTTATAATTCAGGTCGACCTGAATAACCGTGGTCTGTAAAAGGCCGGGTTTGAACAACAAAAATGTAGCCCATTTAAATTTTGGGCTTTTTGGCCCGACCCGTTAAAGGCATGGGGCCTCACGGGCCGGCGCAAAACGGACAGGGTAGTTCGTTTTGCCAGCTCTAATATATCTCACCAAGATATTCTGTTATTTTAAAATTACTGAGATAACATGACAGAATGATATATTTTCATTGAATGATAGTGTAAAACTTTTTTACACAGTCAGTATATCTTCATTAAACCTATATATTACTATCTACTAAACATCTTTATCAGTTTCAAAATTAAATCTACAACATTTCATAGAGTAATTCTCTACAAACTGATGCAACATTTATTGAAAAAAAAACTATAAACAATATTTTATGAAATTCGGATTCATGTCAAATATTATGTAAAAATAACATTCACTTATATAAAACAAATGGTACATAACACGTTCAATTTTAATATAATTTAACCATTCATACTGCAAATTTTACATTAAAGAATTCCACAAACAATTATAAACGAGGTCTCCAAAATATAAAACTTTGTCTAAGAATCAGGTTGTCAAATATCAGCCCTGTTTTTTAAGTGATTAAATAACATATTACTAGTGTCATTGACAATTTGACATTGTAATATAGATAATAAGTCAGAGTTGAGTTTTATGAAGATTAGATTAGGAAAAAAAAAAAAAAAAAAAAAAAAAGATTAGGAAATGCTGGTGGCAATAACGCGTGAGACCAAAGCTTGAGAGTGGGTTGGTGAGAGAAGAGAAGAAAAGAGGGAAAGCACTACTATTCTATTACTATACTATTGAAGTGTTACTAATTTACTACCATAGACTATAGTGTTGTTGTGTATAAGCATTACTTTTACTAAATTAGTTGTTTTTTCTTTGTAGTTGAAATGTTGTGTTGTGTTTTGTTGTGGAGGGTAGTGGTAGATTTGACTAGTTTGGCCTTAGAATTAGATAAGGGTTGGCTTGGCGTTTGGGGGCATTGCCATTGCCAAAGGTAGTGGGGGCCAATGTGTTTTGTTTTGTGTGTAAAAGAAGAAGAGGAAATAAAATAGGACAATGAATAAGAGACAGAAGGACAGGGGACAGTTTCTGGTCATCAGGTGCAAATATTAAACTTTGAAAAAAAATATGGATAATAATAATAATAGTAATCATTCCTTATTCTTATAATTCTTATTTCCATAAAAAAAGTGTGACATGCATTATTGGGTTTTTTCTATTCTTTTTAATGTTTTGATTTTTCTTTAACATTTTATGATGTTTTTGGCAGAGAGTAAATATGTATTAACCCCAATAATTATATAATTATCAATAATCAATTCTTATATATATCTTATCAATTCAAGTACCAAAATGAAATGGGTTAGCTATGGTCTAAAGATATACATATTGATGTAATTTGATAAGCCATGATTTTAGAATATACTAACACCTTATGATTTGATAGATATTGTACAAACCAAAACATATATTTGTTGGGATTTTTTGAGAGATGACATTTTGAGGCATTGGAGTTTCATCTCATTATTGATAAGATGACCCCTACCATAGACAATGAGTCTTATATAGTCAATCTATCTATCACATGTCGATAATTGTTTGTTCTCTTATTCATAGGTTCACGGTACTAGAGATGTTGGTTGAAGAAATAGGATTTGATATTGAGAAGATTTAATTTGAGATTCATCAAATATGAGGATGTTATGAAAGAGATAGGATCCTCTCCATTTTCTCTCTCCATTTTTCCTCTTCATTATTATAGTTTTGGAGACATACGTAATACATAAAGAATAAATGTACCCATTAAGTATCACATTATTACATTAATATTTCAAAAACTTTAGTAATGCACAAAATGGTGAAGGGAGGAAATGGAGAAGATCTTGAGTCGTTTTGAAAGCTTTAAATGGTCGGAGAATTCGTAGATGACAAACATAGGGAGCGTTGTCGAGTCATTGTTATTGATAAGAAATCGTTTAAACAACGTTAAAAAAGTTCCGTAGATGCATCTACGGAATAATTCAACGTTAAATAAAAAAAAATGATTTCGTAGATACACCTCCGGAAGCAAGAGACATTTTTGCAAACGCACATGATGTGTGAGTAACCCCATGGAGTGGGGTGAGAGATTCTTTTTTTTTTTAAAGCCTCGTCAACTATGGGTGTGTTTGTATTGGCGGTGAACATAATTGATTATATCAAATTGAGTTTGATAGAATTGATTTTAACATAATTGAGCTTAATAAAATTGATTCATGTTTGGATACTTATAGGTAAAAGTGAGTTGAATAATAAATTTCAGTGTAAAAATCACTCGGAATCAATTCTAAAAGTAGAAGCTACAAATTATAGTTTCGAGTAGAATTAATTCTAAAAGCAGAATCAATTCTACTTTTGATCATTTTGAATATGATTGGAAGGGTTTCAGATTGATCCATCCCAAAAATTTCTGCATTTTTATTTAAATAAGAATGAGAACATAAATCAAATGAAAGAGATATAAAGTTACATTACTTCTAATTTAGAATGATAATGAGGTTAATAATGTCAAAAAGATAAATTACTTTTGTACTAAAATGCATTATTTGAACAAAATTAGAAAGTCTTGTGAGAGCTTGTGAAAATATGAGATAAATTATTGAATAAAGTTCGAAAACATGATGATAACATGTATGTATATATTAGAAGGATTCTTCCACAAAAGGCCATTATAAATTTTTTGAGAGGTCTTTGAAACATGTGAAAGATGGATTTAGAATTTACCAAAATATTTTATAGTGAAACACTAAAAACAAAAAGGACGACTTCTCCACCCATCATAAAAAGATGAGTAGTGTACATTCCACCAATTAGATGATACTATTTAATTTTTATGTATTTAATTATTTATTATATAAAACAATTGTTTGATGTTTTCAAAGTATTTTACATTAAAGTTAACTTTACCCACCTTTTTGAGGTGGGTAAATAAAAATTCACCTTAAAAAAAATCTTGTAGACTAAGGATTGACGTCTTAAGAAAAGGAGCTCTTCAAATTTACTATTTCAACTAAAGAACATTAATAAACATATTATATATTTATAATTAAATTTAAAGTTTTTTAAGCCAAAATTTTAAACCAGCACATTACCTTGAGAGAAAATATATGCCCGTGAATAAAACACTTTGATTTGTTCAAATATTATAAAAAAATCTCGTTCCTTTTATTGATTTTTTTATTGATGAGTTGACAAACTCATCAAATAGTATATGCCCGTGACAAATTTGTTTTAACATAGGTATCAAATTATAGGTATAATATCTATTAAACAAGAAAGTTTATAAAGATTTGAGTTTATTTATGTTTTTTTTTTTATAAATGAACAAGTCTATATCTTTTGATTTTGCCGGGCATATTATCCAACATTCAATCAACTGATGCCAATTTTTTAAAATATTTTTTCATTGAAATTTTACATAAAATTTTTATTAAGTTTTAATCTTTTGTGTAAAAATATCCAACAAAACTCAAAAGATATTGTAAACTTTTTTACTCATTGCATTAAACAGCTAAACTAGAAAAATATTATTCTTTCCGTTTTTTATTATAAGTCGCTTTGGAAAAAAAATTGTTTTTAAATATAAGTCGTTTTATAATTTTAATGAATAATTAATGATATTTTTCCTATTATATCCTCAAATATTTATTATTTTCTCTACTTTCAATTATGTAAATTTATCTTCCACATATATTAATAAAAAAATTTTGTACAAATTTACATAATTTTTTATTTTTATACAATTATTATTATTCTTAATAGATATGAAAAATTCAAAACGATTTATAATAAAAACGGAGATAGTACAATAATATTGGTACATCCAATATAGCAACTAATTTCGCATTATAGCTTATAATAAAGTTTGGTGTAGACATTTACCTAAATTTTGGCCAAATCTTTTTACGTGTAAGAAACTAGTGGTTGTAATTGGGTGGTACACAAGTACTTAACTCAATCATCGAAAATTAGGATCTTGATTTACATTACCCACGTACGGTTTGCTTAATCATGAGCATCAGTCAAGGATAAGATGATAGAGAGTCTTACGTGCGAATCCTATACTGAATACTATTTCCAAACAATGAGGACCAAAGTTTAAGAAATGAGGATGTTACTTTTCAAAACCACGAGTTCCGAAATTTAAGGAATGAGGAAAGTACTTTGAAAAACAATAGAGCTCCAAAATTCAAGGAATGGTTCGTAGGTTTTCCACCATGTGCAAATGACATTGTCACCTTTGATATTCTAGAATAAAATTCAACAGAATAGATATTCAACGGCGTATATGTTAGGCATAGATAGGAGTCTGAAGAAAAATCGGTTTATACAAATTAATTTAAAAAAGGTTAAATAAGTTTTTGTTCCTAAAAAGATTGCAGTTTCATTTTTAGTTCTTCTTAAGTTTTGGCAACAGTTATTTTGTAAAAACGGTTGCCTAAAGGCAGAGAGACTAAAAATAAAAATTGCAATATTTATAGGGACCGAAAACTTATTTAACCCTTTAAAAAATGAGAATTTCTTTATTGACCACCTAGTCTTTTTGGTCACCCGCGCTAAAAACTCCAAAATGCCCCTTTATTTCGGAAATGCATCTCCGAAATCACTTTTTTTTTGAAAAAAAGTTGATTTCGAAAATGCACTTCCGAAAATACCAAAAAAGGTGTTTTTCGGAGATGTATTTCCAAAATCACTTTTTTTAGAAGGGTATCTTCGGATGCATATCCGAAATATTTCAATTTTTGGTCTTGGAATGTTTTCGGAGATGTATATCCGAAATATTCCAATTTTTGGTCTTGGAATGTTTCGGAGATACGTATCCGAAATATTTCAATTTTTGGTCTTGGAAAGTTTCACATTTCCGAAAAAAATTTAATAATTATTAAAAAATTAAAATCGAGGTGAATCAATAAAATTAAAAGTATAATAAATTGTATTGATTAAAATATATTATTAAATATATATATCATTATAATCAATATGTAATACCTAATAAATATTTAAATTAACATTATATTTTTATATAAAAAATTAATAATAATAATAATAAAGATATTTATTTTCTATTTTTCTTATGATAAATCATTTTATAAATTAATTTTCAAAAACAATTTTATAGTTATTAAAAATCATTTTATAAATAAAATTTCCTAAACAATTTTAAAGTTAAAAATTATTTTACTAACTTATATAAATTAAAAACATTCTAATTTCATAAATAAATTTAGATTTATTCACTAAATAAAATTAAGACAAAATCTTCTTTTAATTTTTTTTAACTAAATAACAAATGATATTTTTATCATAACTAATTATGAAAAATGATTTTTTATCATAATTAATCATGAAAAATGATTTTTTTTATCATTATGATTATTATTATCATTATTCTTATTTGATCTATTTCATTATTATTATCAACCGTAGAAACATGAATTGAAATTATTTATAAATACATTTTAATAATTGAAATTATTTTAATTTTTTTGTAATTGAAATTATTTTTAAATTTTAAAATATGAATTAGAATAGAAATATATAATAATTATTATTTATAACTCATAAATTATTTCAAATTTATGATATGTGAATTAATTAATATCTCAAAATTTTTAATTTTTGAGCTTTTTTCGGATATGCATATCCGAAAAAATCTTTTGGGGTTTTTTCGGAGATGGATCTCCGAATTAATCAAAATCTCAATTTTTGAGATTTTTTTCGGAGATGCATCTCTGAAATCTGGAAAAATCTAAAAAAATTTACTTCGGAGATGCATCTCCGAAGCAAGGGTATTTTGAAATTTTCGCGGGAGGTTTTCCCTATAAGGGAGTCAATAAAGAAATTCTCTAAAAAATAAACTATAAGCTAGTAAAATAAATTATAAGTTTGTGAAGAAAAGATCGTTACCAAACATGTCTTTTATTGTTGTATAAGCTTATAAGCTATAAGTTATAAGATATAAGCTATAAGTTTAAAAAAGGACATGCCAAACAGAGACTAAGTGTATAAAATAAAACCATCAAGGCAAATAGACAGGACGGGCTTTGACGAACGACAGGACGAGCTTTAGCGAACGACAAGCTTTGATGAACGGCGGATCCAAAATCTCAACCCAACGCGCCATCTCTTAGCGAGTGCACGGGCCGACCTGACGGACCACGGCCTATTTTATCATTCCTACTTAAAACCATTTACTTGGCCGGCTTCTTTTATCCCAGTATATATATATATATATATATATATATATATATATATATATATATATATATATATATATATATATATATATATATATATATATATATATATATATATATATATATATATATATATATATATATATATATATATATATATATATATATATATATACATATATATATATATATATATATATATATCTTAAAACCATCTATTTTTTTTTTTTAAATTTTTTTGTACAATAGTGTGTATATTATTTAACTTATCTCACGTAAATATCAATTTTTAGGTCGGTTTATAATTATGATTATTAAAATTCTGAATTCTAGTGTTCTGCTATAGACTTATTCAAATGCACCTTCCAACCAGACTTCATTTAGCTATATTTGGAGTTGTCGGATGAAGACATAACTTAGTGTGCCCTTTTGTGCTTTATAGGTGAAAATGATGAGGTGCATTTATTTTTAGATTCTCTGAAACCTTCCTTGGCCTGACATCAAATGTGTTACTGGATTGGTATTAGCTCAATTGCAGAAAACAACTTCATTCCTCTACATTTTAAGTTGTTTTACTTTTATCAGCCGACTAGATCTAAATTCCATGTTAAAATCTATTGTTTCTTTTGAGTTGCACTCTACTGGACACTTTGGACTTGCAGGATTAACATTGTTTTTTAGGAAAGCAATATTGCTAGTTTGGATTTTGTAGAAAGGATCAGGATGCTAACATGAGAATGATACCAAGTAAAAAAAAATTCAAGGATCCTCTCTTCAGTCTTGGAAAGAGTAGTAATTAGACCGGAGAATATGCTTAAATCGTATCATGTAACTGTTTTTGTTATACCCTTTTTTTTTACTTTTTCTTCCATTTTGATTCTTTTTGTTCTATGGGTTGAATACCTCTAGTACTCCTCATTAATACAATTGATTGTTTATAAAAAAGACTTAACAGTCTTTGGTTATTGTAAGTTAGGGTATTTTTTATTTTAGTCCCTAAATCTTTTTTTTTTGTATAAGGTCCTTATATGTTTAGTTTTGTTTGATTTGGCACTAATGACATGGCATCGGAGGACGAAGTCCAAAAGAAATCAATTTTACAAAACATCTTATTCCTCAATCCATCTTCATCTCCATTTTTCTCTCCATCAAACTCATCTCCAACCTCTATTTTATCATGCACAACATCATTCATTATTCTCAATCGTTACAAATATTTGTTTTACCTCTGAAACAATGACTGATTTATTGTTGTGAAGGTGTTAAAGAAAAATTACTTTGTGGAATTTCTCATGTTGGCTTTACAAATAGTTAAATTCATGGTTTATTTATATTTCTCAGTGTAGAAGTGTTTGTCTAATTATTAGATTCATGACTTTGCCAACCTTACTTCCTTACTAGTTAAATACTTCAGATTTCTAATGTTAGTCAAGAGCTTTGAATCTGCACCATTGATTTAAAACATTTTACTATGAAATCCGAAATTAGGGACTAAAACCAAAAAAAGAAAATATTTAGGGACTAAAACCAAAAACACGCCAAATTACAGGGACAAAAATACTATTTAAGCCATAATTTTGAGTTTGTATTCATATCTTCATACACAACCTTCATACAAACCCATAATTGATGTTGAAATTGATACTGCAATAAGAAAGAGTCGATTACATCTTGAAGAAATGCTATGAAAATAAAAAAACATAAATAAAAAATACAAACAAACAAAAACCAAGAATGTACAAATAACTCACATGTGTTACTTTCTCACCCTAAATACATTTGTTTCCATAAAGAGAAAAGAGTAGAGTGGTTGCAAAAGAAACGCTACCATGTAAAGTTAGAAGTGAAAATTGAATGTACTAAACTTTAAAAAATACGTAATTGAGGAGATTTGAGTTCTGGATCTTGAAAATGAGGATCAATGATTGGATATTTACAATTAAGGTTGAAAAATTGAGGAGATTTGAGTTTTGTGTTATGAAGAGGGGGTCAAGATTTATAACATGGAGAAGAGGGTTGCAAAATTAAGGGGTTTTGGGTTCTACATATTTAATATTGGTATGGGATCAAAAGAAGCCGATGAAGCTCTAATGGAATGTGATGGTGAAGATTGGGAGAGAAAAAGTGAATAATAAAGCCACATAATAAAAAACTACCAAAGATGATTATGGTTTGAAATAGTGGAGCACTAAATCAAAAAAGATTATTTAATCTAGAATTTTGGGTATGTGTTCATATCTTCATCCCCAATCTTCAGTCAAACCCCAAAAAAATTTCAAATCGAATTTTTTTTATATGTTCATCAGTTTGCATAACATAATATGTAGGTGAAACTGAAAAAGATGGAGGTTGGATATGGAGTTTGAAGGTGAGAAAAAATGGAGATTGGAGTTTGATTGAGGAAGAAGAATATGTTTTGTAAAATTACATTTTTTTGTATTTCGTCCTCTCATGCCCTGTCACTGGTGCCACGTAACTGGATGTTTGCCATATCATCTTTTTTTAACGGAACTTTGACATCAGGGACTAATGCCAAAAAAGTTCAACAGTTAGAGACTTCATCAGAAAAAGAGATTTAGGAACTAAAACCAAAAACACGCCAACTTACAGGGAGCAAAAGACTTTTTAAACTTAAAAACCCTTTTTATTTTTCAACACCTTGTTTTTAAGAGGTGAAATTTTGATATTTTAACGTTCAATTGAAAAGTAAATAAAATTTAGTAATTTTATAAATTAAATTTAAATTCGTTGGAGTAAATTGTTAGTAGTTGAAGTTCATATTTAACAAACCAGTATATAATTGGTAGAAGAGCGCTTGGGGACTGTCGATTGCAGAATTTAGGCTTTGAGGGCTACCCGTTTACACAGACAAATGGAAGAGTTGATGAAGCCAAATCCAATGTAGACTGGATTGAGCCCTTGCAACCTATAACTTTATCAACATAATTTCTCCTATTCGAGTTCACCATCTTCCCAGGTTTGGATCCGATCATGCAGTGATTAGAATCAAGTTGGAACCTAACTAGGCAACAAGCAATAGAAGGCATAACCACATTTTCATATTTGAAGAGGTTCGGACAAAATATGAGATATGAAAAAAATATGATCAAGCAATGCTGGAATAATCCTAATAACATGGGGAACCAAAATCTAAAAGTGGTGCATTTTTTGGGCGAAGCTTTTAAGGAGTACAAAACTAGAGAGATTCGTAAAGAATTAATCAAAATTAAAGGAAAATTGAAGGAAGGGAAGGAGAGGTAGATGGAGCGGACCAAAATCCCTCCCGAGACATGCTTCCCCCGATTTTGGGGATTTGGATGGGAGGGGAGGTGTTCCATTTAAATTATAATTATATTTATATATTTACCCTTAGTTATTTATATAAATATAAATTTAACTTATTAAAATTATTAAATTATTAAAAGTTCTATTTTGAACAAATTTTATCTTATTTTTCTTGTATTTTTATATCTTCATCTTATTATTATTATTATTATTATTATTATTATTATACATGTTTAATTTTTTTTTAATTTTTTATATTTTTATGTTACTTTTTCATTATTGTAATATTTTTCTTTTTTAATTTTTTTGTTATATTTTATTGTATTCGATAATATTTTTTTTTAAAATATATATCATAATCGTTATGTTTTAATAAAATCTTTAATGAGGTCTTTGATTGAATACTTATATTTCGTCAATGAATTATAAATGATAAATATCATGAATCTTATGGTATAATTACAAAGATAAAAAAGTAAATTAGTTTTAAAATATCTCCCCTCCCCTTTTGAATCAAACATATTTGTTAATAAAATTCCTCCTCCCCCCCTCCCTTCATGATTTGAACCAAATATATATGTAATTAAAATCCTTCCCCTTCCATCCTCTCCCTCCCCCTTGATAAAACCCTCACCCCTTCCCTCAATTGAACCAAACGGACCCTAAGGATCCGTTTCATTGGGAGTAGTTGGAGGGGAGGGGAGAAAAATCCCTCCTAGACTCACTTTTTGCTCCTCTCTAGATTGGGGAGATTTAGAGGGGAGAGAAGATTCATTGATTAGAATTTTATTATTTCCTCTAATTTATCCTCAATTATTTTTTTAATTCCAAAATTGTCTTTATTGAATTATTAAAGATTAGGTTTTTAATTGCAAGACTGTCCTTATTAAATTTTTAAAAGATTAGTTACCTCCCCTCTATTCTCCTCCCCTTTATTAAATTCCCTCATTTCCCCTCCCCTCTATTGAACCAAACGAACCCTAAGGATCCAAATGGCATTTGGAGGAGGGGGATTCCAATTGTGAAGGAATACTCCTTGCTTATTTCTCTGACCTCTTTGCCACTTCGAACCCTACATATATTAGAGAAAGTTGTGAGTCTGTCATGGGGAAACTTAGTGATGATCATAAGATGCGGTGTGCAGGTAAATACACAGTCCAAGACATTGAGGAGGCCTTAGACTAAATGCAGGTCCCAAAATCAGATGGGCTTCCAACATTGTTTTATCAAAAGTATTGGCACATAGTAGGGGAAAAGGTTTAGAAGATGGTGTTGAACATACTTAATAACAACCATGACCTCTCAGAGATCAATAAACCTTTATTTCCTTGATTTCGAAATGTAGAATTGAGTGGGGATTGGTAGTAGAAATATTGGAAGTTATGGGTTTTCTAGAGGTGATGGTGAACTTGATTAGAACATGCATTGAGATTGTCTCTTATAGAGTCCTTGTAAGTTCAAAGTGTTCAACCTAAGAGGGAGAGAATTAGGTTTACTGTATTTTTAGAGAGAAAGTATCAAACTTTTTCTTAAGAATTACCTGGTTTACTTTTACTGGTTTTATGAGTAATGAAGTGAAGACTTTATTTTTCTGGTTTAAGATATAGAAGTGATGTGCAAAAAAAAAAAACACTAAAGTAAATGAACATAGAGAATTATAGTAGTTCCTCTTACCAATCAAGGGAACACCTAGTCTGTTAGTACCATGGTTTTCGGATTGGCAACAATTTTGATAAAACATGGTTCATGACAGATGCTGAGCAAGATGTCATAAAATCTTGATTAAACTGATACAACAGTATGTGAGGGTTGCATCGAAGACAGATGTTGTGACACGGTGAACCAGAACATTAGGAGAAACTGTTTTAAATCTTGACACATTTGGTATGATTATGTGATATTTCTTTTGGATATATTACAATTATTTGAACAGGTCAAAAAGATTTAGTCTGGAACAAGTGAATCAAATCTCCAACAAAATTAAATTTTCTAAAATTGGATGATTGAGACAATTTAGGAAACTTGAAGATTTGTTCCAAGATTCAAAGAGATTACTCTGCAGATTTTTTTTGCAGCTCTCAGCTTGTTGATCAAGTAAGATTTTGGTAAAGGTTTCGAAGCCCATAGACTACTGAATACTATTTATTTAAAGAGACCCTTAGACCTAATGTAATCAACTCACACACAATTGTAAAATTATGGGAAGGTTAGAAGTCTAAGGTTTTTAGAGTCTCTTGTGTTGTAAGTCACCCACATATCTTTTGATACAATGTTGTTCTCTCTCTTAAAGCTTTTAAGCATAGAGTTGAGTATTGTTCTTGATTGAAGCTTTTAAGAAAGATGAATTATTGTTTATTTGAACATGTAATCTTTCCATTTTAGTTCTTCTAGTCACAAGGATTATGGTTGAGTTTATCACTGTGGTGATTGGAAGTGGGATGATGATTTCTCATATCTAGATGTCGATTTCTAGGTAGAAGTTGCACTAGGTAGTGATTAAATGAGAAGTTGTAAACTGAGACTGTTTAGACTTTAAATTGATACTACTAATAGTGGATTTTCTTCTTGGTTAACAATTGACTATTTTATTTACCATTCTATAAAGTAATTCTTGATGATTTCTGTTAGGTAAAATGTGTTATGTCAGCTCATGATGTCAAGACATATGTCCTAACATTGTGGTTTTGTATTGAGATATCTTCCTGTACCTGTCTCTGTGATGTTCATCATTCTGTAGTTTGAATCTACATATCTATAGTATGGTGTGATTTGTCCCGTCTATTTAGAAGATGTTATAACATTTGTCTTGACATCAGGTTCTGATGTTGGGACATCAGCAGGGACATGTATTGCATGTGCCAGAAATTTCAATTGGCATCAGAGCAGACACCCTGGTTCGTTTATTAGGTGAGCTCTAAAGAGATAATTTTCTGGTACTATATGTTTCTAGGATGGTTAGAATGATAACATTATAGAAATTATTAGACAGCAGAATCTTAGAGGTTGTCAAGTTGGAAGAATCTTGGTGTTAAGGATATTGAAATGAAGAGTATGAGTTGGCTCTCTGTAACTCTGAAGGTGTAATCAATGGAGCTGATGGGCACTTGTCTTGCACTAGGTGACGCATTCCTGGGCCAATGGATTGGTTGACTTGGGCAGTCAACCCAAGGATTCTATAAGGTGTTCCCCATTCTAACCCTCTGAGCGCGCCTTATCAACCCTTAGATCTTTTTACCATCAAGGTAGTCAGATCTTACACCTACCTATTGAGTCAACTAAGTTGACTTTAGACTGGAATGGAGTGGCCATTGGGCCTTCGCCCACTAATTCCAGTCCCCTTGGATTTGCTTCTTGCACCCCCTCTAGTTGTTTATATTTTGGGCTTGCTTTTCCTTTTATCTTTTCCCCATTGGTTTTATTTATTTATTTTCTTATCTTTTGTTTAGTTTTTTGTTCCTATGATTTTATTTTTATTATTTTGGTGATTATATTTTGTTTTTATTTGCTATTAATATAATTAATAAAGATTAATTAGCATAAAATCAACCATTTTCAAAAAGACAAAACTCTTGGTCAATATCAAGCCGATTTAAATCAAACGCTTGGTAAACACCAAGTTCCTTTTCCCGATTTAAATCAAAATGTGTACTATCTTTTCTTAATAAAAGGAATAGACGGACGAGAAGGACGTATGTCCAAAATGTATCAAATATTTGAATACAAATTGTATAGCTTGCCCATTCGAACATACGCAATTAATTCAAAATACGATAATTAAGCAAGTTTAGTTCAATTCAATAAATGGATTAAGCGGATGACATGGACGTATGTCCTTCCTTTTCCTTGAGTGTTTGAATACAAGTTGTATAGCTTGGTCATTCGAATGCTTGTTTTCTGTTAAAGAATTGTAACTCAATTCGTATCACATTTTTAATAAACGGACGAGATGGACGTATGTCCTACCTTTTCCTCGAGAGTTTGAAATACAAGTTGTATAGCTTGGCCATTTGAATACTTATATCCCTTAAAAGCAAATTCAACCAATCAAATTTCTTTTTTTTGCCTCCCCCTCGGTGCAACACAAATATTTTTTTCACAAAAAACATGTTTATTCATTCTACCATGACACAAGCAAACACTTACGCCTCTCCCGTGAGCATACCCAAATAACGTTTAACCGTTAAAATGCGAACCTAACATCGTTCATTTAAATTAACCAACCCACAATTCTTTTTTACCACGAACTACGAGGTTTTGATTTTTCCATTGCACCTGAAAATACGTAGGCACAAAATTTCGAAATCTTGTCGAACACAATAATAAAAAACCTAAAAAGCATTTTCTTCCTTTTTTCTCTCGCATATAACAAGTCAATGTATGCATAATAATTAAATCTTGTATTTTTTTTCTTAGAGATTAATATTTTATGTCCAACGTTTAAACATTGTGTTGAAAATTAAGTGTGATGAAGAAGTCACACATTGACTAGAAAAAGGAAGAATCTTTATAAGTGAGAGAACTCACACACCTATCAACTTAAGGTTTTAGATGAACAAATGGCATGTCTCTCACAAAGATGTGTCCCAAGTTAAAATGTTCCCTCATTGACCTCCGTGTTGCCTCCAACATTTAGGACTTAAAACATTATTTCAAATAATAACTAAAATGACCAAATCTTATAAAGACAAAACATAAAGACCGGCGAAAACATGTGACAGCAATGATTTATTCAATATAAACAAATAATTAATACAATTTTTTTAAAAAATATTTTGATAAATTAACTCAGGTATCTATTAGTTAATTGAGTTAAATAAATGTAAAATACGGATTTAGAGCTCAATTATTAAAAAAATGTATTTATTTATATTTATATATTAATGTAAATAAATAATTAAAAAAATAAAATAAAAAAATAAACTTAAATTAAATTAAATTCTCATCAGATAAATACTATCTTGTCACTGCAATATTTTGCAATGTCCTAATACCGTTTTTAATGGCTTTTAGTGTGGTGGAATGGAATCATATGTCGTTACATATAAATAAAGATTAATACAGTTGCCTAATTTTGACTGCAAAGTGCACCACTGTTTTCTTAATTCAAGTAATGGTACCATAGCATATTCAACACTGACCAACAAGTTCCACTAATAAGAAGTTTTGTCATTTACCACAAAAAATAAAACTAGGATTTTACAAAGTTCTTAACTTCCTACTAAAAGAAGACTTTAGAATAGTGGTTAATGGGATAAGTGGATATAGTCAATTTGTAATAGAAAGCTGATTAGTCAAATCCATTTAGAAAATGGAATGCTAAATTGAGTCTTGAATAGATTGAAAGACATAAAAGAATGATCACTCACTCACACTTTCAACTTTGTCCTTTCTTCTCCCACGAAGTTGATGAGCCACTTCTTTTACATATTAAAAATCACAATGTTATGCTTTTATAACACTTTTGTTTGGTTTGTTCTTGTCATGTAGTAGCATTTTTATGCATGCGTGTCTGCTATGAAAGACACTGTTGTGTTTAATTTTTCACTAGTGTTAGTGGGTTCAGAATTAGATAAACATAGATATCTAAGTGCAATTTGTGGTTTGGATTGAGGCGTGGTTTCTTTGATCCAAAATTTGCTATTATGAAAAGGACAGAAAAAGTGAATGAAACACTTACCTAAGATGGTACTTTGTCACAATTGATAAGATGCAAAGAGAGTTTATATATAAATAAATAAAATTGATAACATAACTAATATTATATGTGTAAATATTATTAAAATTAGTATATATGTACAAATTTATTTAATATATTTTTTATAATCTAAGATAATTTTATAATAATATTAATTAATGAAAGACATTTTAATAAACAATAATGATATTTGTATTAATTGATAACAAAGATTATATAAAAATAGAATATAAACGAGTAAAGTTATGCCACTAATTTATTTATTTTTGAAAAAATCAATCAATTTAAAATGAAATGCTAAAAATAGTGCCAAATAATGATTTTTAGCATTTTACTATTTAAATTGGTTGAAATAAATCACAATCTAAAAAGTTGAAGATTCAGGAAGGAAATGCTTAGGAGTTTTAGGATAGACTCTTAAAAGTAATTTTAAGGTCATTGTAAAGAGAATTTATACATTTAGACTCTTGACAAGATCGCTCAAAATAAATATTAACTAAGAATTTATACATTTATTTCTTGATGCTTTAAGGAGAAAGAAAATCACCCACTCCACGATCTTGTGGTGTCTCTACTCAGTCCATATAAACGATTGCTTCATAATGCGTTAGTGCTAGTTATCGACTATAATAAAAGATTCTATGATTGGAAAAATTGGAGACACAATATAATTATTGTCCCGTTGCGGAACCAGAAATAGAGAGGGTCGAGGGAGCTACGATGGAGCAAAACTTCCTGAGCATTATCGTGATGAGGATCCGTGGAACGAAGGTTGCGATCACGGTATTTCTTGAACCAGAGGTGTTGATCTTGAATCAGCATCGTTAATCTCCGATTCAACATATCAAATGGGGGTACTTACATGGTTAACACTCCAACGTTCAAATCAGTTAAGGGTTCAAGATAGTGGTGTTGAAAGTGGATATTAGAGATTGTGTACCTGAAAACCCTTTGTGAAGATATTTATACCTTGGACTTGATGGAGCAGGTTGAATAAATGGGTGTTGTGTTATTGGACTTCTGGCCGCGCGGATCAAAGTTCCACTGGACTTTTGGCCATCACAAAACAATTTCCTTTAAGACTCGCCGGGTACACTAGATGTCTAGGAGTCTTTTTGTAGTCGTGGCTGGCCCTTTTGTAAGTATCAGATATGCCTAAGAGGGGGGTGAATTAGGTACTTTATAACTTTTTCGGTTTTATGGTGTAAAGGTTATTTTTCTGGTTTATGGTAATGTTACTAAAAGATGTAAAGTGCAGAAAAATAAATGACACAAGGATATATCCTGGTTCCCCTCACAAACCGAGAGTACTCCAGTCCCCTTACGCAGTAAGAGATTTCAATATAGTTGGTATCTTGTACAAGTCTAACCAAACACCAAGAACAATCCTCTTGGACCAAGAACAATCCTCTTGGATTTTTCACTAAGACCACTTATGAGAACAATCCTCTCAAAGTGTCTAACTTGTTTCCAACAATCCTGGATAACAAGAATACAACAAGTATTTGATTTTGTATAAGAGTTTGGATAGTAGAACAATGTATCAATCACTTGATTGATCTTCCCTTTCAAGCAATTATCAATAATAGTATAGTGCTCAATGTTTATGATCAATGATATGAATTTTTTCTGGACATGTATGGAACACTAATGCAGAAAAAATATCAATGTGAAAGTTTGAATATTAAAGAGCACTTGGTGTGAAATTTGAGAGAATAAATGTGTATAATTGCAAAGTGAAAGAGGTGAATATGATATCTGAAAATGAGAGTATATATAGTGCCTTAACACCTTTAAGAAAGGATAAGATTATGTGAAAAGATGCAATGTTTGAATGAAAGAAAATCTGACTCGTATGCATTGAAAAAGAATGAAGAAATGCTACTGTTTCAGCCGTAACGGGTTACGAGAATGGCCGTAACCGGTTACGCTGTACCGTTATAAGGGAAAATTTGAAAAATGCGTTTTCGTAACCGGTTACACCAAGAACCGTAACCGGTTACGCTGGAAAGAAAAAGAAAACCAGTAGCAAAAGGAAGTCTGGCTGCGTGACCGTAACCGGTTACGCCTATAACCGTAACCGGTTACACTGAAAGAAGATACAAAAAATTTGTTTCTTAAGACTTCTAAAATGTCAAGATTTTCTAGAAAAAGACCTTAGTGACTTTATGCAATATTGTATGTATTTTGAGCACTATTTTATCAAGATAATAACATGTTTATACCTTAACTCCAAAAGTCTTCAAAAGTTGTTTTTAACAAACTTGATGCTATATTGAGACTTGGATTGAATGCTCTTTGAATCTTTTTCTCATCCTTTCTTGATAGTTAGATATCCATGTTGTCTTCATCAAAACCATTTGATTGAGAAGCTTGTGTTTACACCTTTGAGAGTGGTTGTTCAGGAGTCGGTTGACATGTGATGCTTTGGTTTTGCCAAATAGTAATGGGGAACGTGAACGTTGAATGTAGTCCCATCATTGAAATTTTTTGTTGCTTTCCTCTTGACGTGTGACCTGAAAAGGTATGGGATGACGGGACACAGATTACTGTGCACTTGAGTATACTTGAGTTTGGTTGTGTGATCCCAATATGAAATTTGACCGTTGATCCACGCTTTCTTCTTGCTTTCAACTTGATTCGCTCAATTGCCTTTGTCTAGATAAGGATAGAGAGTGCAGAGAAAATTTTTCTCCATCTTGCATACTGAGTTTCCCTTGTATCCTTAAATATTTCTCTCTTTTCTGATAGTGTTTTTTCCAGGAGTAACTATCGGTACACATTTGAAGTATTGCGCTCTAACGACCTTTACAGGGAGATGGATGAGCTAAAATAGAAATCTGAGGCCTTTGAGCGAGGCAATTCCAAGGCTAAGAAGGGGTGGGACGAACTACGGGCAAAGACCGAGTCTAGTAGCTCTTTGTTGGAAGAGACATATCGGTGCGGTCTTCCGTCCATTTTGGCCGCCCAAATAACGATGTTGAAGGATTCTCTTGATGATGGAGAGAAACATTGGAAGAAAGCTTCTAAATATACGGTGGAAGCGTGTCGGGCGTTTGAAGTGGGTCACAAAATTCTTCAACAGAAGAAGGATGATCGGACCAGTGTTTTAAAAGGTCTTGAAGAAGAGGTGTCTGTTGCATGGTAGAAATCTCAAGAATCCCTTCAGCGGGCTGTGGATGCCGTGTATAGGATTCGAGATCAAATGTTGAAGCAGGCGCAATGATTTTATCCAGACCTTTCTATTACTATTGATCAGCTGGATCCTTTACGTGCAACTCTTGGGGAGGATACCGGAGATGGCCTAGGTGCTTCGGAGTCAGGCGATGACGTTAAGGGTTTTTGCTTTTCTCTTTTTCTTTTATTTTGGTTTTGAGCCTGTAATATTTTTTGGGCCTTGTGCCTTGGATTTTACACAATAATATTTATTTTAATTTATATCTTTACCTTTTGCTAGTTTGTGATTTGTTTTTTATTGAGCTACTTCTATTGTGACTTTCAATAGTGTGAGAGCTAGAGAGTGATATGGTTCAATTTTGGGTCCTGCAATTAGTAGAATTCTCTGCTAGAAAGAATGGGAGTACATGGTAGTACCATAGTTTTAAGATTGGTACAATTTTGCTAAAACATGGTTTATTATAGATGTTATGGAGAATGTTCTAATATGTTACTCAGGAAAGATATCCTGACAGATGTTGCGACATGTTATACCAGAACATTAACACATGCTGTATTTTAAATCTTGATAGATTTGATTTGATTCGGTGATATTTCTTTTGAATATATCTCAGTTTATTTTGAAGGACAAGAAGATTTAATTTGGAACAAATTGTTGTATCTCCAGTTGTACAAGAGTCCAAAATTGGATGCTAAAGCAATTTAGGAAACTTGATATTTGTGTTCTAAGATTTAAGGAGATTTATCTACACAATTGGTACATCAATCAGCTTATGGATCAAGAATATCTGGATGCAAATTTTTTGAAACCTATGGACTTTAGAAGTATATTTAAAGAGAAGACCTAACCTAATGTATCTTTTATCTTTCATAGTTTGTAAATTAGGATTTATGGTATAATAAGGGTTTTGAGAGTCTCTTGTGTAACTTGTGGTGTATGTCACCCTTGTATCTTTTGATACTTGTGGTAGACATTCTTATTCTCACTCAGAAACCTTTAGGTAGTGAGTTGAGTATTGCTCTCCCTCTTAAGCTTTTAAGAATATAGTTAAGTATAGTTAAGTATTGTTCTTGATCGAAGCATATAATTAGGATAATAAGGATATTTTCAACACCACGTCTTCAACTCTAGTGCAATAGTCTAGATCATCAAACATGTTTAAGGATAATAAATTCGTCTTTAAGCTCAGGAACATACCTAAAATTAAGTAGGAGGAATTCATAATCACCAAACATTTTAATTTTACCAGAACCATGAGTTTTGTAAACCTTACTGTCACAAAGTCGAACAACTCCACCTTCTTTCAACTCTTAAGTTTCAAGTATTCTTTCCTTGGGAACATGTGATAAAAGCATTCGAATTCCATGAAAAAAAATCTTTTGAGTCTTTAAAATCAACACCACTAATAAACCAACACTCTACTAACCATATATCCTGAACATAATCATTGTTGCCCCTTTTGGGGCAATCCTTTTCGAGTTGACCAACTTTATGCAAATAAAGCATTTAAACATTTACTTATAAAAACCCTAGGATTTGTACTTCCCTCTATTCTCACGACTCATCTTGAAATATTCAAGTCTTCGTAACTATCGTCAACTATAAAATCTTTTATTTTTGACAATTCCTTAGACATTACCATCCTTTGAAATTCATCCAATATGATAATATATTATTACCATAAATACAAGCCTTATTGAAATACTCAAAGGATCTAAGAAATGATATTAACAAGAGTAGATCCATGTGCTCTTCTTCATGAATCCTAGTTGGTGAATATGAGCGTAGAATGGTACAGGTGGGAGAGTTTGAATATACCTTTTCCTTTTAAAAATGTTTTTCAAAACAAAGTTGAGTCATAAATAACACCACTTTCTATACTTTGGTTGCATCATATTTTATTAAAACAAATGCAAGAAAGCAAACATCAATTATTTCTTAATTAAAAGTATTAAAATTCTAAATTTAACTAAATTAAAATTATTAAAAGTTAAATTAAAAAAAAAACATTTAATTTTATTCACGCTTTTAATTATTGCTCATCATTTTCTCCATCTTGAAGAAATTCAACCACAAATATCAGCTCCTTTATGTCTTTATTATATGAAGTAACCTAATTTAACCACAAGTCCAAAATATCCATGAGAGTCAACAAGAACAAGAAACACTTAATTGTAATTTTAGTCTCTCTATTTCTTTTTATAGATTTTAGTCCTTCTATTTTAAAAATAACAATTTTGATCCCCTTTTAAGTTTTGTTCTGAATTTTAGTCCCCTATCCAATTTGAGACTAATTTCTAATAATGTAACATTGGTAGTGATGATGTGTCATTGCCACATAATCAAATTTAATTTCATGTCATTTTTTAAAATTTATAATTACTTTATTTATTTTAAAAAAATATATTAAAAAATAATAATAACTTATTATTATTAAAAATTACATAAATTAATATTTTTCAATTAAATTAATAATTAATAAAATTGTGGGCTTAAAATAATTTAATTGAAAATTATTAGTATATGTTATTTTTAGTAATAATAAGTTATTAATATTTTTAAATATATTTTTAAAAAATTAGCAATGTAATTATATATTTTTTAAAATAACATGAAATTAAATTTGATTATGTGGCAATGACACATCATCACTATTAATGCCACATCATCAAAAATTAGTCCTGAATTAGATAAGGGACTAAAATCTAAAAGAAAACTTAAAAAAGGGATAAAAATCATGATTTTTAAAATCGGATGACTAAAACTCAAAAAGACAAAATAAAAAAACCAAAATTACAATTAAGCCAACAAGTGTAGTGTCATTTGATTTTTTTTTCATTCAACAATCCAATGTTTTCAATATAAGTAGTTTTGAAGGTAAGAAAAAAGTTATATTTCAATTTAAGAGATAAATCAATTAAAATAGTAGAAGGTCAGAAGGATAAAGATTGTATTAGTTCAAACTAGTAGTTTCTTTGCAAACGTTTTTAGGAACCTTTGACCAATCACCTTAAAACACTAACTTTGCTTTATCCATTTCACTCAGTATCCACTTCACTCACTTGTTTAAGGAAACTCTAAACTTGGTCTCATTAGCTTCTTTTTTTCAACATCAATATATTATGAAGTTGTTTATTTGCCGGCGGCACTTATTCAAGGTCTTGCCCAAGAGAATTATCAAAGTTAGACAAGAATTTATGGAAAAAATTGAAATAATCAACTTAAAAAAAAATTACCTTAAAAAATCAGATTTTGGGAGAAATTACCTGGATAACCAGGTTTGGGAGGTGTCCTACACATAGGAGCCACCTCCCATGGCGCCATGGTGTAATTATTTGTTCATATGCGCCACCTGGGGTGGCGCCATAGTGTAACTCCAAACTTTTAAGCCACCTCAGGTGGCGCCAATGTTGCCCATATTTTTTTTGTTTTTTTGTTTTTAATATTTTTTTAAAAAAAAACCTACTAAATAAATATTTAGAATTGCAGGAATATATATTAATGAAATTTTGGAACATTCACTCCATGAATTTAATCGGGTTGTTGTCACGGAAAAAAGGATATTGATAGAAAATATTCATTCATTAATTAAAAGATACATTGAAAGTCACTAATAGAAAATAAGAAAACTAAAACATCTAAGAAATTACAACAGTTAAAACAATGTCATTTGTTCCATGCATCATTCGAGTGTAATCCACGTATTCCACATTCTCCCACCAACGTTCCCTTTCTCTGATCACAACACCACCCCTTGTTCTAAGCCTCTTGATACTTCTTATCTCTTCGCCGGGTTGGTACTCCCCTTCCAAAAACCTCAGGAGAGTCTTCTTGAGTTGGGCCACGAAATTGATATTCCAAAACATTACCGGCATGAGGGGTTTGACGGGAGAGTATATGACATACCCGCTCCTTCAGGGGTACTCTGGTTCATAGTCGAGACGTTTTTTTGGTGGCGGGGGCTCTGATTTCCGGTGTGATCCGTCTGGCCTAATGCGAACTTTCATTGTTGTGTTTGTGTTTGGTGTTTGGTGTTTGTGTTTCTGTGTATGCATTCAACCTTAAGAACCCCTAATTTATAATAGTAGTGGGTAGAAAAGGAGTACTGTTGCGTACTGTTTACAAGCACGTCTAAATTGTATGATAAATGCAAGCACACTGATCAACGCCTGACTTGACGTGACTAGACGAAAGCATGCGTATTTGACTGTCCAAAATACAGACTAACAGTATGGGTCATGAAGACAGCTTCACTACAAGACAAATACATGAGTAGTTGATTTAATTAAAGATAGTACAAATACATAACTAGTTGATTTAATAAAAGATAGTACAAATACATGAAATACTAATTGATTTAATAAAAGATAATACAAATACGTAAGTAGTTCAAATACAAATATAAATACATAATATAAAGACAGCTTCCCGTATTTGTAATGTTTTTCCCGTATTTTCCGTATTTGTAATGTTTTTTCCGTATTTCCAGTTATAATCCATCGTCTTATATCATTAATATATAATCCTGCAATTTTAATTATTTATTTAGTAGGTTTTTTTTAAAAAAAAAATATTTAAAAAAACAAAAAAAATATGGGCACAACATTGGCGCCACTTTAGGTGGCTTAAAAAATTCAACTTACACTATGGCGCCACCCCAAGTGGCGCATATGAACAAAAAATTACACTATCGCGCTATGGGAGGTGGCTCCTATGTGTAGGACACCTCCCAAACCTGGTTACCCAGGTAATTTCTCCCAAAATCTGATTTTTTGGATAAATTTTTTTTTTTAAAGTTGGATATTTATATTTTTTTTCCAAAATTTATAGTTAAAAAATAAGAAAGGTCTAGAAAACTTTGTTTGAAGATCTCTTTCTCTCACTCAAAATAGGAAAGGTCTAGAAAACTTTCTCTCACTCAATATAGGTTTTGCTTAAATAAATCATAAAGCAATCTTTTTTTTTATAATTATGAGTCATTTTGTGAAAAAACTTTGTACTAAATTATAATTCATTTTACAATATTAATAAATTATTAATGTTATTTTTTTAAATATACTTTTAAATATTTATTATTCTTTTTTTATCAATTTCTTAAATTTATCTTTTTTATATCATTTACTATTGACAATTTTATAATATTTACTTTTGTAATTTCTTTATTTCATACAACAATAAATATATTCAATAATACGTGTGAAATTGTAAAAAAAAAATTATTATAAAAAATGAGGTTTTTGTTTTGGCAAAATGATCATTATAGTGTTATATAATTTTGTGTAAAAAATATTTACAAAGAAATTTTTTATAAAAATTTCAAATTAAAATTTGGTTTGAATAGTTATTCTTAAAATGTGATTTTAAATATTTCATCTATTAATGGAAAAAAATATTTAGATATCAAAATTTCAAAACATCACTTAATTTTGAAGCTATTTCAAATAGATTTTCATAAAAATCATTTTTAAAATTCAACTTTTTTAAAAAATTGCGATTTTGATTAAGTTTTGATCTTCAATAATGTATGTTTATGTTATAGGATGTCAAAATTAGTGTTTTATTTTAGAAAAAACGAATATAAAGACTTGAAATATTTTGAAAAATCTATTTTCAAAAATACAAAAAAAAACATATTTTAAAGCTGAAAAAACGGACCCATAAATAAGAAGTAATAACTGGTTTCCTTTTATCAATTGTTTATTATTTTAATAGCGTAATCCGTCTCAAAATAATTTTTAAAAAAAGAGGTTGTTATTATTATGAAAATAATTATTTAATAAATAAATGCAACAACTTTACAAAATGACCCATAATTGTTATTGGTTGTTATATATTGTTATAAATGTATAGTATAATTTAATAATTTAAAAATAATATAAAAGATATTTATTAATAATAAAATTGATAAAATTTAATTAATATTGTAGTGAAAAGGAAAATAAAGACAACTATTTTAGAACAAAAATTTTTGATAATTTTTTTTTATATTTTGAGATAGAAAGTGTAGTATTTATGTCCACTACTTGTCTTGAGGTCCTTTTCACATTAATCTCTTTGACACTTACCATTCTTTTAGTCCCATTCACTATCCCAACAATGTCCATTTGTTATAAGTCTATTAATTTGTCCCTATAAGTGACCAAGTGACACCCTAGCTCACCCAGATAATGACATATATTTTATATTATTTTTCTTGAAATGAGTCAATGCATTACGCAGGGGAAATGCTACAACGAGGGGCAACTTTTTGTCCCTAACAAAAAAGACTTCACAATATTTTCCACCATTAATCCAAAAAAGACTATGGTTTAGATCCGCCACTATGAGCATGTGAAGAGCGCAAATTATTTGAAAATACATATCCAAACGCGTAAAATTTAATGGTGATTTAGAAGTTCTCTAAATATTCTCTAATATTTAAAATCAAACGTGGGACGAAACAATATTATGATGTCCACAACCTAGGTATCACTAATGGCTAGAAATGTTTTCCTCGACCATATCATTAGGAGTATTGTATCTGGTAAGTGGTAACCCTACACTTTTTTTTTAAATGATTATTTTGTGTTTTAAATAAAAAACAATCAAATTTTTATATTTTATAATCTGATATAAAATCATAAATTAAAAAAATATATTATATCTATTTTTCAAAATTTTGAACACTTTAAAAAAAATGGTAGTGTTAATTTTTTATCTTTTAAACAATTGAAAAAAAACCATCAAATTTATTTAAAAAATACTATGCATCTTATGTCACATTCTAGGTTTTAAAAAAAATTGATAACACCCTACAACACTTAATAAATTTATTAAAGAATTCAGTTGCATATTAAATTTATGATTTTTAAATACTCCCTCCGTCTCACAATAGGTGTCCTTTTTGCAATTTTCACACTTTTTAAGAAAATGATTGATTATGTTGATTTCAATGATAAAATGAGTATCATTTATTAAAATAACCTTATTAATAATAGATAGTTGAGTATTTAAATAAATTAAAATACAATAAATAAGGGTAAGTTAGTGGAAAGAAATAATAAATATTACTTTGGTATTATAAATGGACAAATAATTTGAGACAAATAAAAATAGGAAAGATAACCCCTATTGTGAGACAGAGGGAGTAACTACTAAAAAAATAGATTATTGAATATGAATTAAAATTCAATAAAAAACCATAAATTTCTTCAAAAATAATTCATACACGACGTTTGAAAAACCTCTATAAAATGTAAAATTGTAAACAAAAATAAAGAAAAATACACTTTATAATTTTAATTTTATACTTAAAGTGAAAATTAATCATTCAAATAAAATAGTGTCAATTATAATCATCTAATACTCGCAAACAATGGCGAAGCCAGAAAAGTTTTAAAGCCTGGACAAAAATTTAAATATTGCAAATTTATTGTATATAATATATAAATAGTAGTCAAACATAATAAAAGAGATGAAAGATAACCTTACAATTGGGTGTTAAATAAAATCACGCAGCAAATGTCCTTTGCGAGACTTCTTTGCGGTGAATGTTTGAATAATATCAATATCATCAAGTGACTTGAATATCTCCCACTCTGTGTAACATACCATCAAGTCATTGAACCACACATCGTTGATCTTATTGCGCAATTTAAACTTGATAATCTTCATTGCTGAAAAGACTCTTTCAACAGATGCTGTCTACACCGGTAATATCAAACCTAACTCAATAAATTTATAAGCCAATGAAAATACCAAATGTTTTTCAATTTGAACCATCTTCATAGTCAAACTTTGAACATCTTTACCAGTGAAAAATGAAGCATTTCTTTTCACTTGAAGAACATAAATTTCAAGTTAATTCCTTATTGTTCAACGGTCATCATCACAAAAGTCTTCATGATAAATATCAGTAAAACGGACAAGCTTATTAACATCAAACAAACTTAAAATTTAATCTAATTAAAAACTAATCTAACCTTAATAATTAATTAGCTAAAATTATAAACTAAATTAAATAAATGATGAAACTAAATAAAATTAAAATATAAGGAGTGCTAAGTCATAATCATGGTGTAGGTTAGTGAAAGTATATAAAAGAAAAAAAATAAGGGCCGAGGCCCAATATGGGTCTCTAAAACCTCAATTCAACTTCTAACTAACAAGTAAATAAATGTAAATAAATGAATAAAAATTATTTTTAAAAAAAAAACAAAAGGCAACAAAGTCAGGGGCAGCGTCCTCACTCCACACTAGTTTCTTATTATAATTTTCTTTACTAAAAACATCCGGCCTATTACGATTCGGCATAAGAAAGCAAAAGTAAAAAAAAGTTAACACTACAGCTAGCATGTGAGTTAAATATCTGGGCTACAGCCTGGGCAATGGCCCACCCTAGCCAGGCCCTAGCTTCGTCCATGCTCACAAGCATATTTTGTTACAAATATTAGTAAAACAAGAGGAATCTACTTCACACTCTCATACTTGCATATGTGAAAATAAGATGAAAACACGTGATAAACGTTGTTTTTATAAGTTCTCTTAAATAAATAGTCTCACAAAACTTATGTTAATAGGTAAGTTAAAATAAGTCAATGCAAATAAATTTTTAGTCTCTTGTTTTTTAGTTAATGCTTCTAACCATTTGTTTGCATTGACTTTTATAAAATGCAAACTATAAACTTTTATAAAATATTTGAATTTATATCTAATTTTTGAAATATCAGGCATTAAATTATAGAGAAATTTTTATTATTTTATGTCATTTTTTTTAAGAACCAGTATAAAATGTTAGGGTATATCCAATTTTTTTAAAAATTCAATAGACTATTTTAGAAATCATTTAGAAAAACAGAAAGCATACTACTATCAGATTCTTTGATAAATATGTTATATATTATTGTATAGAGCATTGAGTTTTTTTTCAAAAATCTAGTATGTAATGTGGAGGTTCGCCAAATAATTTATGAAAATCTCTAATTTCAACCCCTTGGATCTCTCATCTAGGGTGCAGTTACCGCGCATAGATAAAAATCTATGCACCATGCATAGATTATTATGGGCCCTTGGATCATTGGATCAAATTCTAGACATCAATTGTTATTACTCAATACTCAATACTCACCACTCAATACTCAATACTCAATACTGAAATAAAAACATGATCCAATGACTTACGTAGGCTTATGCATGGTGCATAAGTAAAATCCTTATGCATATTAGCCAAAGCCTCTCATCTATTATGTGAGTTACAAAAATTGTTCATCTGTTTTTGTAAATTAATTTTTGGAAATATATTTTTTTTTAAAATTGATTTTTTTCGTAGGTGCATCTATTAAAACGTTAAAACATAGTGAAATTTGAAAAAATCTCAAATGAATTAAATTTATGAAATATTCCGTAGTTACATCTACGAAAGATTTTGAAAATAGATTGTTCCGTAGATATACCTACAGAACATTATGTTATATTTTCAAATCAATTACATTTCACTCCTAAACTCCAATATGTTAAACAAAAATACAACATCAAATTATAGTAAATCAAAGTAATTAATTTAAAATATAATAAAATGCTTCGTAGGTATATCTACGGAACACTCTATTTTCAAAATCCTTCACTATATTTCAACGCTTTAGATGTACCTATGAAAAAAATCAAAATTAAAAAAAAAAACTTCCAGAGCTAGATCTACAGAAACAGAAGACATAAATGGAATTTCGTCGGGTAACTGAGAGATTTAAGGGGTGAATTGAGATGTTGTATTTTAATAAATTTGGCTGATTATATTTTTTCAACTATTTAATAAAATATAAAGTTAATACTATTAAATTATTTAATAAATTTGATTTTTATTGTATGGATGTTTGGATTTTTGAAATAATTATTATAAAATCATAATTTTTCAAGAATTTATAATTTTTTATTAGATTTTTCTCTAAGCTACTAATAAATATAAAGTTTTCAAAAAATATCAAAATTTAATTCAATTTTTTTCACCTAAAGAATAAATTAATTATTTTTGACGAAATGTGAGGTGCTAAATACAAGTATAAAACAACAATATTTGACCCATATCTGTAAGGCCTGATGTAGTAAGGTATATAAGATTTTGTTCTGCCACCCTCCCAATCATACCATGAACCCCCTAAATATCCTTTTATGTTTTATCGTTATGCCCTTCATGGATTTTTTCAATTTTTAAAAAAAAGTTCTGTGATGAATAGAAATTTTAGGTTGCATATCATAATTTTTTTATTTAAATTTTTTGGTTTTTTTCGTATTTGATATGATTATATATTGAACTTTATATATAGTTTATTGGATTTTATCGATTGTTATGAATATTTCCCAAATATTTTCGATAAAACCATTATATATCCATTGATTTTGAGGTTTTTTCGGATTTGTGGAAAATGTATGAAAAAATACCCATTTTTTATAAGAAATTCAATATAGGCTAATTGTTTTTAAAAATTATTTTTCAACATTTTGGAAATGTTTACTGTATTTAAAAAAAAAAACGATAGACAGCATAAGATAACGAATATATTGAACCGTTCTTATAAAATTTTTTCGTTTTTTTATTTTTAAAAATTGGTGGACAATGGTATTTTTTTTATATGTTTTTGCTTTTTAAACTAAGTTTTTGACATTTTTAACAACAGTATGACGATATTAACATATTTTATCAAAAGTATTTGTATAGTCACAATTAATCCGATAAAATATATACATATAATGGATAGTAAACTATAATATAAATACAAAACAAATTATATTGATTTCTCAACTTCAGCTTGGAAGACTTTGTTCTTTTGTGACTTGGTTCTTTTTTATCTGGACCTTAGAGCAACAAATTTTCCTCTTTTTTGGGGCTCATCTTCCTCTAACTCTATTTCATGACTTCCGAGTGAGCTAACCAGCTCTTCAATAGTTACGTTGTGCAATAACCATAGGTATCCATCTTTTGGGAAGGCTTCTGGATATCTTTTGACATTATCACCTGTGAAGTAACCTTTATCCAGAACCTTAAGTCATGTAACCAAGGGTTGAAACCTTGAGAACATAGTCTCGACAATTTCTTCTTCTTCCATCTTGAAAGCCTCATATTTTTAAATTAAGGCCAGAGCCTTAGTTTCATTGACCTGAGCATTACCTTCATGTGTCATTCTTAACGAATCAAGAATATCCTTTGATGTATCTCTATGAGTAATTTTCTCATATTCATTGTAAGAGATAGCGTTGAGAATAATAGTTATGGCTTTGCGGTGATAACGAATCACACTTTTGTTCGTCATTCATTCTCTTTCAGGGAATGGGAATACCAATTGCAAAAACAGGTGCCTCATAACCATTTGCGACAGTATCCCAAAGATCTATATCATATCCTAGAAAGAAACTTTCTAGTCTATCTTTCCAATAGTCAAATCTCTCTTTATCAAAGACAGAAGGTTTATCATTGTAACTATCTTTTTCATTTGTATTACCAGCAGCCATGAAGGTATTTCTCACATTGGATCTCTCTACACGGTTAAGTGTTTGATTGAAAAATCAGTAACATAGTCGGAGCTCTGATACCAATTGAAGGATGAGAAAAACACAAGAAATAGGGGGTTTGAATTGGGTTTTTAAAACTTTTTGCTAGAAAGACTATTCATTCAAACAATCAAGATAGACAAGCTAACAAAGATAAATGACACTTTCGGTTTATACAAGTTCACCTTAAATAAGGCTAATCTTGTCCATCTGCCAAGGTGATTTCGCCTTCAAAAAAGACTTTATCCACTAATCTTGAAAGTTTACAAACAAACGTCTAAGAGTTTAGACAACACCTTAGCCGTCTCAAGTTTACAGACTAACACCTAGTCACTTGAGGAAAAATAAATCTCGAAAGATTTAAAATAGAAGTGTTTACAATAGTGCTTCTAGATAAGCAAATGAAACAAATTCAAGAACAATGTTTAAACACAAATAATGAGAAACAACTCTTTTTGTTTAAGATTCTCTTGAATGAATATTTTTCTACATGAAAATTTTGCACAGTGACTCTCAATTTTTTTCTTTGTTTTTTCGTTCACGTTCTTGTAGTTCAACATTTTCTTCAGATGGGATAGTGCTTTTATTTATAGGCCCAAAAAGTATATTGTTGAGAAGGACAAAACGTCACTATCATTTCCAACTGACATAACGACTCTTATGAGATTGTGGGAGATAAGAGCACACAAATTCCTTTGATTGTACATACGTTCTCACCATAGTGGAATGGGTACTGTACTCTGTACTATTATCTTCTTGTGCAAGTTTCTGATCTTCTCTTCTAATGATACACTTCTGATCTAAAGTAATGATGAGTCCATAAGAGATCACGTTAGATGAGTATTCCAAGAGTATTAGAGTCTTCAGAGTCAGAACCTTGTCTTCAGAGTTGAAATCAAAAGCTAATTTAAGAAACAGTTCTTGATTTATGAGCTGGAAGCAAAAGCTTATCTGAGTTGGAAATCTTGACTTCTAATCTGGAAGCGACAACTTATCTGAGAAACACATGGAAATTATTTTCTAGCTAACATTCAACATTCTTCTGAACTGCTGATGTTTCTTGAGAAGTGGATGCAGTAGTTCTTCTGAAGTATGCTAGCAATGTTTCTGATGATCTTTCCAAATAACTATCCAGAATCACATAAACAATTTTATATGCACATTTAAGAAACTATTAGAGTAAATTTTTTTTACATATAAGATATATGTATTTTTATCATCAAAACTAGCGATTATATGCATAACCTAATCTTGTTCTAACAAGGTATACATTTTGTTTAAGTTTGTTTTTTCATCTTCCACCAAGATATTTTATATAAAACTCGGATGAAAAAGGGTGAATGGATGCACTTCCATCTTACCCTCGAATAATCAGACACAATGTGTATACTTTTTTAAGTTCGATTATTCGTCATCCACCTTAAATCAACCTAACTCATAAAATCAACTATTTTCCTCCTTAGCAAAATGTCACGACTGGCTAAAAATCGCACCATCGAGCTCATTGCACACTCGATGTACAACAGAGTCGCAACTAAATTTTATTTATTCCAAAAAGAAAGGGAAAGTATCAATAAAACCCACAAAGAAAGGATAAGATGGTCATCGCAACCTTGAACGAGTTCAAGAGTCTATTATGCAAGGGGGAGGTATTAGCACCCTTCACATCCATCGTACTCGATGGGACCCATTTAGTTAGTCTTGTGTTTGATGTTAGTGTGATATTTACTTGTGTTTTAATTATTATGTGAGGAGAAAGAAAGGAACATGATTTGATTTTTTTATTATTGTGCTCGCCAAGTCATCGCATCTTGTGCGTAGGTTTTCCCTCGTGCAATGGGAAAGTCAGAGCGTTCGTAGTTTGGGGGAACTAAAACTCGTGGGTTGGATGATTTTATTTATGAAAAAGGGGTCTAATCGCACGTGGGCGTAAAGATAAGTTTTTGAAATGGGGTTTCACATGGGCAAAGAGGAGCTTTGCGCGGAGCGGGAAAAAGTGATGAGTTTGAATTGATTTAAGTGTTTTGTGAAAAAGTGAGACAAGCCAAGTTTTAAGGAGTCTTTAATGAAATTCAAGCATTCAAATAAAGACTTAGCGACCATCACCTAAATTCTTTAGAACAACTTGCACAAATACGTACAAACCCTTCTTGATTCATCCATTATAGACTAAACTCGATTAGATTAATTAAGGTATTTCAAAGTTTTTGACTATGAAAAAGGAATTTGAAAAAAAAAACACTTGGTGTTGACCAAGGTTTATTGTGAAATTGCTTGAAGTGAGATTTGAAAATAGAGATGGAAAGTTTGATGGTGATGCAAAAACAATCGGCTTACGGGTATGAAAATGGCTCGTCATTTAATCGAGAAGCTTATTTGAATGAAAATTATTTTTGAGATTTGATTTTAATGATAATTCTAAGCATAAACACAATGGTTAAATGACAATTATAGAACAAAATAAGGTATAAAAATGGAATATTATTTATGAAAAAAGTACACCTTAATATTGATCAAGGGTTTTTGACTTGAAAGACTAATTAATTAATTAAAAAGAATTCAACTTAATTAATTAAAGTAATAAAAAATTAACTAATAAAATTAACTAATTAAATAAATTTAACTATCAATTAGAATAGTTAAGATTTAATTAATAGAATTAAACTAGCCAAACATTTTTTTAATTAATTTATCTAAAAATAATAATTAGAGTTTTTTTTTAAAAAAGAAAAGGAATGTTGCTGGATTAGTAATGATACAGAAAAACAAATGGGCCTCATTTCGTGGCCCAATAAGCAGTGGTTTGCAGTGTTTTGGGGGGGGGGGGGGGGGGGGAGGGGGAAGGGGGGCTATAAAACAAGTGGTACGCTGGAATAAACTGCTAGGCCCACAGAAGAGGGCCCAATCCAGATCCCTAATGGCCAATTAATAGAAACAGTAGATATCCCCAAATTTGGAGGGGAAAAAATTACTTTTACCAAAGTCAACAACACATTATATATATATATATATATATATATATATATATATATATATATATATATATATATATATATATATATATATATATATATATATATATATATATATATATATATATATATATATATATATATATATATATATATATATATATATATATATAGGGGACGACTCAGGTGAGAACACTTAGTTATTATGAGAAATGAGAACAATGAATCACGACCATTAAATTTTGATTTTGTTGATTTTAATGGACTGGATTGGTTTCTCTTTCTAGAATCCTTAATATTTATTTTAAATCAACATAGAAAGAGAAACCAATCCAGTCCATTAAAATCAACAAAATCAAAATTTAATGGTCGTGATTCATTGTTCTCATTTCTCATAATAACCAAGTGTTCTCACGTGAGTCGTCCCTATATATATATATATATATATATATATATATATATATATATATATATATATATATATATCACCTCCACTACCATATGTACTACCTCAACAATGTCAATAAAATAAAAATTGGATCTTGAAAAAGAAATCTTTATTGAGATTTGAACAAAAAGAAAATTGTGTGAGAAAAGAGGAGGTCACACACACATTTTGCTCCAATATTTCACCTCCACTATCATATGTACACCTCAACAATGTCAATAAAATAAAAATTGGATCTTGAAATTTTTTTTTATTGGGATTTGAATAAAAAGAAAATAGTGTGAGAAAAGAGGAGGAGGAGGAGTTCGTTTTGCTTGATGCTAATAAAAAATATAGTAGCAATAGAAATAAATACTTCCATCACCATTTTCCCACATCATTCTTCTTCATCTTCTCAAAACAATCAACACCATGAACACATCATTAACACAACACTACCATTACTTTCCATCACTTTTCTTCTCCATTTAACATACTTCCTTCTCATTCATCAACAAACATGAAAAACATCTTATATATGCAATATAAGAAAATTCACTGTCCTAGAAAATACCAATTTGTCCCCCTGCTTCCATGTTGTGCCAAGTGGGCATCTTAATTGCAAAGCTTCCCACGTCTGCATTTTTCTAAACCTTTCAAATCTAACTTTCTCCTACCCACACTCTTTTTGTGAGTCACTTTATTTCTCTAATTCTCTCTCTTGCACAACATCTTTCTTCTTCTTCTTC